>NC_025702.1:14970547-14984244 GCF_000633955.1 Camelina sativa
AAATACGAATATGATTGCAGAGATTATAAAATAAACAATTAGAATTAAATAATATTCCAATTAACAATAACCCAAAAAACTTGATGTAAATTTAATGGCACATCGTACATAAGTTCAAAAAAATCTAAATAAATATAATATTTTATCAGAAATTTAAGAAAATAAGATTAATTGTAAAAAATATTAAAACAAATCATCAATGACTCATCTCAACTCTCACATGACTATTCCTACCGATGAAACTACTGAGCCAAGATCTAAGAGAAAAGAGAAAAGATCTACAATCTAAAGCATATGTTTTGTCATTTATCAAATTATTTGATTAAATTTTTAGTGAAAAGCCAAATGCATAAAGGAATAAGTATTTCAATATGAAATTTATTTGTTTTTTGAATAATTATTTTAGTACCTTTTTAATAAATTTTAATTATAAATCAAGTTTAATAAAAAAATAGGTGTTTTTAAAATTTATATATTATATATCACATGTATTATGTTTCAACCGCTATTGCACCCGCTGATCAACCAGTCGTAAACCTCCCGCAAACGCACTAATTTTAAACCGCTAAACCAGTCGTTCAAAACGCTTAATAACGCTTGAAACCGCAATCGCCCGCTTCCGCAATCTCCCGCAACCGCAACCGCAACCGCAGCGTTTGAACCAGTCAGGCCCTTAATTAGTTTTCTCATTGTGCGTCTCAAATATGGAGAGCATCGATATTTATTTTTTTTTTTCTTTGAGGAAGAAAAAAAATATGGAGAGCATCGATGAGTTACCAGATGAACTGCTTGTGAAGATATTGGCATCGCTTCCTATGTTTAAAGAGACTGTAGCAACAACTCTCATATCAAAACGTTGGCGGGATCTTTGGAAACTGGTGCCGGATCTCAAGTTTGATGATACAACGTTTGAGAGTACTGGTGAGACTTTTATCAGTTTTGTTCATACATCTTTGGTGTTAGAGAATCAAACTCTAGAGAGACTACATCTCAAGCTTAGCCGAAACTATTTGGCTTCAATCATCTGGTTCAAGCAGCCGTTGATCGATCTGTGAGAGTGGTGAGATTCGACTTGTCAGCTGGCAAAACCCTAAAATTACCAAGTTGCTTGAGTACTTGCAGAACCCTAGAAACATTGATACTTTGGGAAGCAAGTATCGAGGCTGTCCACCAGTCGTTTTGTTTGCCATCACTCAAAACTCTACACTTTTTATCGGTTGAGTTCTCGGGGGACCAATCTGTTGCAAGTCTTTTACAAATCTGTCCGGTTCTTGAAGATTTGGTTGTACACCAAACCAAAGTCTTCAATCAAAATGTGCTTACTTTGAGTGCTTATGGAACCCTAAAAACATTGATACTTAGTGAATTATGTATCGAGGTTGTTCCCCGTCGGTTTTGTTTACCATCACTCAAAACTCTACACCTTTTATCGGTTAAGTTCTCTGCCGACATACATGTTGCAAGTCTCTTAGAAATTTGTCCAGTTCTCGAAGATTTGGTTGTACACCAAACCAAAATCTTCAACGTTGAAGTGCTTAAGTTGAGTACTTGGGTGACCCTAAAATCACTGAAACTCTGTGACCTACGTATGGAGGTATTTCCGTATCGGTTCTATTTGCCATCACTCAAAACTCTGCACTTTATATCAGTTAAGTTATCTGTTGAGTTGTTTAGACTTAGTCGTTTAGACTTAGTCGTTTAGACTTAGTCGTTTAGACTTAGTCTCGCATTGTTAGAATAAGGCTCTGTTGTATAAGGAGTTGTGGCTTAGTTGTTTGTTTCACGTTTTGTTAAAGACCTCCGATAATGTAGGAGGCATTCGCTTTGTGTAATTGGCAATTTAAGGCCTTATATGGAATAAGAGAAGAACAAGTTATTTGTTCTAATCATTCGGTTCTCTAGTGTCCTATAACAAATTGGTATCAGAGCTAGATCTGAGTGGTGAGAATTTCGTGAGAGAGAGAGAGTTTAAACAGGTGAGTGAAACACGATGTCAGGAGAGAGTCAGAGCATGCTTGCAATTCCAAAATTTGATGGTGACTTTGAGCATTGGATTATGCTAATGGAGAATCTCTTGAGATCCAAGGAGTGGTGGGATCTGATCGAGAAAGGCTACGTTGAGCCAGATCGTGGGGAGATCCTCAATGGAGCACAGAGACAAGAGTTAGCCGATAAGAAGCTAACTGACTTGAAGGTGAAGAATTATCTGTTTCAAGCAATCGACAAGTCGATTCTGAAACAGATAATGCAGAAGGACACGGCCAAGCAACTGTGGGATTCTCTGAAAACCAAGTTTCAAGGCGATGAGCGTGTGAGACGAGCACAACTGCAACGGTTGAGAAGGGAGTTTGAGGTTCTGGAAATGAAAGAAACAGAGAGCATTGCAGAGTACTTCTCAAGGGTGTTGTTGGTTGCAACAGATATGGGAAACCTTGCAGAAGAGATGCAAGAATTCAAGATCGTGGAGAAGATCTTAAGAACGCTCTCTGAAAAGTTCACATACGTAGTATGTTCGATTGAGGAATCTAAAGACATAACCAGTCTTTCGGTGGATGCACTCCAAAGTTCGTTACGGTGTCACGAGCAGAAAATCACAAGGCATGCTAAGGGGATCATAAAAGAAGAACAAGTGCTAAAGGTGACACACGAAGCCAACAACTGGAGTGGAGCAAGAGGAAGCTCATTCCGAGGCCGTGGTAGAGGACGTGGCAGAGGAGGATCGTTCAACAAGGTGTTGGTGGAATGTTACAAGTGTCATAAACTTGGACATTTTCAGTTTGAATGTCCCGGCGCTGAGAGACAAGCAAACTTTGTGGAGTTTAACAAAGATGACGAAATTCTGCTGATGTCCTATGTAAAGGACAAAGAGTCAACAATGGAGTATTTGTGGTTCTTAGACAGTGGATGCAACAATCACATGACCGGCGCAAAGAAATGGTTTGGTGAGCTGGATGGGAGCTTTCGACACTCAGTAAAACTTGGAAACGGTGCACGTATGATGGTCCAGGGTAAAGGAAGTGTCAAGATGAAGGTGAACGACTTAATTCAGGTGATACAGGACGTTTATTACGTCCGAGAGCTGAGCAACAACCTGTTGAGTTTGGGGCAGTTGCAGGATAAGGGGTTGGCGATCCTAATCCAAGAAGGTATCTGCAAAATCTATCATCCATCAAGAGGACTCATCATCGAAACTCCGATGAGTGCAAATCGAATGTTCGTGATCATTTCTCAAACAATGAGAGCAGACTCAAGTCTCAAAGTGGAGACATCAAACGAGACACACCTCTGGCATTGCAGATTCGCTCATCTGAACTATAAAAGTTTAAAGACATTGAGCTCAAAGGGAATGGTGGACGGTCTCCCTCATATTGAATCATGTGAAAGAGTGTGCGAGAACTGTCTCGTCGGGAAGCAGAAGCGAGATTCATTTCCAAAGAAAAGCTGATGGAGAGCTTCGAGAGTGTTGCAGTTGGTGCACTCCGATATATGCGGACCAATCACTCCAGCTTCCATGGGACAAAAGAGGTATCTTCTTGCCTTTATTGATGATCACAACAGAAAGATGTGGAGCTATCTAATTGCAGAGAAGTCAGAAGCATTTCAAATGTTCAAAAACTACAAAGCAAGTGCGGAGAAAGAGTCTGGTTTAGCAATCTGTTGTTTAAGAACAGACTGAGGTGGAGAGTTCTGTTCGAGAGAGTTTGAAGATTTCTGCAAATCTCAAGGCATTAAGCATCAACTAACGGCTGCCTACACGCCTCAACAAAATGGGGTAGCTGAGAGAAGAAATCAAACTGTCATGAATCTTGTTCGGAGCGCACTATCAGAGAGACAAATGCCTAAAGTTTTTTGGGCAGAAGGAGTCAAATGGATAACGCATGTTCTTAATCGCAGCCCTACTAATGCACTGCAAGATCAAACACCTGAAGAAGTGTGGAGCGGCATCAAACCAAATGTGAAACACTTCAGAGTCTTTGGGTGCATTGGTCACGTCCACATCCCAAAAGCAAAGCGTACAAAACTCGATGATAAGAGCTGTAAGTGTGTCTGTCTTGGCATCAGTGAGGATTCAAAAGCATATCGCATGTACAATCCCATTTCCAAGAAGATCACAGTGAGTAGAGATGTGATCTTTGAAGAAGCTGCGAATTGGGATTGGGGAAGGAAAAATGCAGAGAGCTCGAGCTCAACTCAATCCTCTTCTGTCCTCACTTGGGAAAATGATGGAGAAATCATGACGGGAGAAGAAGAGTATCTGCAAGATGTCGATGAAGCAGAACCAGAATCAGAACCTGAACCAGCAGTAGAAACACCACAAGAAGCTGCAGGTGCCAATCTCGAACAGCAGGGAAGGCCAATACAAGATAGAGCAGCTCCCACCTATCTACAAGACTATGAGTGTGGAATTGCACTATCTAAAGAAGAAGCCTATGCACATTTTATCGAGGATTACGCTCACCAGGTTACTACTGCAATTGGTGATCCTGTGAATTATGATGAAGCAGTAAGGTATCCGGAATGGAGAAAAGCGATGATAGCAGAGCTGGAGTCCATAGAGAAAAATGAGACGTGGGAGCTGACAGAAGTGCCTAAGGGTGTTAAAACTATTGGAGTCAAGTGGGTGTACAAGACTAAGTACAACGAAGACGGTGAGATCGACAAGTTCAAGGCTCGTTTGGTTGCAAAAAGGTATGCACAAAGGTTTGGGATTGACTACAATGAAGTCTACGCTCCAGTAGCAAGATGGGATACAATTCGGATGATCATTGCTAAAGCAGCTGAAAGAAACTGGATCATCTACCAACTTGATGTAAAGAGTGCGTTCCTACACGGAGAATTATATGAAACTGTTTACGTAGACCAGCCAGAAGGTTTTAAGAAGCAAGGAGATGAAGAGAAAGCCTACAAACTAAAGAAAGCCTTATATGGTTTGAAGCAAGCACCAAGGGCATGGTTCAGCAAGATAGAAAGCTATTTCATTCGGGAATGATTTGTGAAGTGTGACTTCAAGCATACTCTGTTTGTGAAAACAGAACAACAAGGTCAGATTTTCATTGTTAGTTTGTACGTTGATGATTTGATCTTTACTGGTAATTGTGAGATTATGATAGCTGAGTTAAATGAGTCGATGCAAAAGGCATTTGATATGACTGATCTGGGAAAGATGAGATATTTTCTCGGAGTGGAGGTTTTGCAGAAGGAAGAAGGTATCTATGTGTGTCAAAGGAAATTTGCAAGAGAGGTTCTTGAAAGATTTGACATGATTGCAAGAAATGGGGTGAACAATCCAATAGTTCCAGGGATAAAGCTTTCAAAGACAGGAGGTGGAGCAGCCATAGATTCCACGCTTTAAAAACAGATCATAGGGAGTCTAATGTATCTCACGGTTACTCGACCTGACATGGCGTTTGTAGTAGGTCTGGCTAGCCGGTATGTGGAGAACCCAACTGAAGCACACTTCACAGTGGTAAAGATGATATTGAGGTATGTCAAAGAAACTATGGAGCTTGGTATCATGTATAAGGTTGGAGTGATAGAAGAGTTTCAGGCTTTTACGGATAGTGACTATGCTGGTGACTTAGATGATCGGAAGAGCACCTCTGGTTTTGTGTTTCTCATGGCGGGAGGAGCTGTCTCTTGGAGTTCTTAGAAGCAGTCTATTGTTGCTCTATCGACTACAGAAGCAGAATATATTGCAGCAGTCTCGTGTGCAACACAAGGAATTTGGATGATGAGGGTGCTCAATGAAATTGGCGAAAGTTATGAAGAGTGCATTACAATCAAATGTGACAACAGTTCAACTATTCAATTGTCGAAGAATCCAGTTCATCATGGCCATAGCAAACATATTGAGGTAAGGTTTCATTACTTGAGAGACTTAACTAAGGAAGGCAAAGTGAAGCTGATACATTGTGGAACTCAAGACCAGCTCGCATATATCATGACCAAACC
Organism: Camelina sativa; assembly: GCF_000633955.1. Lineage (NCBI taxonomy): Eukaryota > Viridiplantae > Streptophyta > Magnoliopsida > Brassicales > Brassicaceae > Camelina > Camelina sativa. Next base: position 14,976,500 of record NC_025702.1, read on the forward strand.
ACTAAAGCTAGACACGTTCAAGAAGCTCAAGGAGAGACTCGAGCTTGTGGAGGTTCCAAAGTAAACTGATATATTGGCAAATATCAGTTTAGGGAAGGAATTTGTTGAGTTGTTTAGACTTAGTCGTTTAGACTTAGTCTCGCATTGTTAGAATAAGGCTCCGTTGTATATGGAGTTGTGGCTTAGTTGTTTGTTTCACGTTTTGTTAAAGACCTCCGATAATGTAAGAGGCAGTCGCTTTGTGTAATTGGCTATTTAAGGCCTTCTATGAAATAAGAGAAGAACAAGTTATTTCTTCTCATCATTCGGTTTTCTAGTGTCCTACAACATTATCGCCCGACAAATATCTTGTATGTCTCTTACAAATTTCCCCTGCTCTTGAACATTTGGTTGTAGACCAAACCAGCAGAGAAGTCTTCAATATGAATGTGCCTACTTTGATTGCTTGCGGAACCCTAAAAACATTGATACTCTGTGGACTAGGTATCCAGGTTGTTCCGCAAAGGTTCCATTTGCCATCACTCAATACTCTGCACCTTTTCTCGGTTAGGCTCTTGGGCGGCGTAACTGTTGCAAGTCTTTAAACAGGGTGTCCTGTTCTTGAATGTTTGATTGTAAGCGAAACCAGTGAGAATGTGATGATATCCAATATCGATGTGCCTACTTTGAGGAGCTTATCTATCAATAGCATATCTATCAAGAGCTTATCTAACAAGAGCTTATCTAACAAGAACTTGGCATCTATCGATAACTCGAAAGGGAAACGTGGGAAATATGCATATGTTGAGAAAAGTCATAGGTTTGTGATAAAAGCTCCTTCTTTGAAATATTTGAGCTTTAAGGATACATGTGGTAACTCTCTAAAGTTTGAGTCTATGCTTGAGGTGATCAAAGCTGACATCAAGGTTATCTGTGACCAATGTGAGAACTTCATAGGATCTCTACCCTCAATCCAACATCTTACTCTTTGTTCTCTAACTTCAAAGGTAAAATGAAAAAAAAAAATTCTCTCCAATAATGTCAAAATATCTCCTTTTTATGTTTTGTTATTCTCATTATAGTAATTAACTAATATATAGATACTTTAATTGCAGACTCCATATCCTAAAGACACTTTCTTCTCCTCTCTTATACATCTAGAGCTATCTACATGCTCTGCACGATAGGCGGATCTGCTTGCTTGTATGCTCAATGACGCTCCAAAATCTTCGGTCTCTCAAGCTTAAGTCGGTATGTTTAGATGAACAGTTTTATAAAACTAGTGCCCGTTACAATGATCAGATGAACATATAGTCCCGTTTAAAACTAGTGTGCATGCCCGTTTCATCTTTTCGTCTCAGGAACATAATTTCAATTACAATGATCCGATGACCCTCTGGGAAGAACCAGCAGTTGTTCCTAAATGTTTATCGGAGCATCTCGAGACCTTGGAATGGCGTCAATACGAAGGAACAGAGCAAGAGAGGAATGTGGCTGGATACATACTAGCACACGCTACTTGTCTAAAGACGGCGACATTCTCAACAGCAAGTAAAAGCAAATATCAACGCATTCGCATGTTGGGGAAGTTAGAGTCTATGGACAGAGTTTCAGAGACATGTCAACTTACGTTTGACAAATTAACATTGATACCAAAAACAACTTAAGTTTAACATTTAACATTAATGTGATGGTGTATGTGTCTTAGTGTGTCTCTATCTATGAGACAAAAGATTTTAGCTTTCTTTTTCCTTTTCTTTGACTTTATTTTTGGTGTGTATGATTTTTTCTTCTTTCTAAATTCTAATCTCCGGATTCTTTTTTAATTTGTGAGTTTTCTCTTTTTGAATAAATTACACTACATTTAGGATTCAATACTTTTCATGGATTTTAAACAAGAGAATCAGAACAAAGAGTTTCGTATAACTAAAACTTAAAACATTGTGGATGGGGGACTTGTTCAAAAACTAAATGTAAGAATTGTCGCTGTTGTTGATCAATGAGACAATGATCATAATTTTATTGGTAAGTAAATATATATTTGACTTTTATTCGAATAAAATACATGAATGGTCCTTTGGAGTATCAAGTCTGAACTCTCATGTCAATACTATAGTTTATTCTTATCCTTTGATTTGGCCTTCACGACATGTCATAATTTCGGAAAAATAATAATCAGTTTTGAAATTGACTAAATCTATTGAATCACATATATAACCAACACCTCTTGTATATTACAAATTAAAAGAATAACGTAGAGTGGATAATACTAAAATCTCATTCATCATATCAAGTAATAATCTTTAGCGAGACACTACTTTTTTTTTTCTTTTTTACAGAGTTAGAATCTTTATAAAAAAAAAAATAGATACCATTATAACGTAGAGAATACAGAGTATTGTTTATACTGGGAGATTTCATTAGGAGGAATAACCAATAAATCTGGACTATGAAACCGGTTAGAAATTTGAAAACCATTGATAGAGATAGGTGTCTTGCGGTGATCTTGGTGGAGTACACTTGTCTTTATTGTCAAGTCCGGGGAAAAAGGTTATTTCATACTCATACATCCCCCAATTATTGTCCGTACAAACAAGGAATGCTAATTTAGACATGTACCCTAGTAAAATTTAAATTTCATATTTGTACTTATAAATTTGAGTCAATTTCAAAATTCACGTTAACGGATTTAAGTCAACTGTTAGAGATGCTGACTCAAAATCCACGTATGTATTGACGTGCCATCAAAAACGCAAAACGGCGTCCGTTTTGTTATGTTTTCTATGCAAAAAATTGTGGAAAATCCACATGGCGTCGATGGCACGTCAATATACATGTGGATTCTAAGTCAGCATCTCTAACGGTTGACTTAAATCCGTTAACGTAGACTTTGAAATTGGCTTAATTTTATAAATACAAGTATGAAATTTGAATTTTACTAGGGTACATATCTAAATTAGCACTCTTTGTTTGTACATGCAGTAATTCTCACTTTTGGGAGTGTACGGATATGAAATGGTCCTTTACCCGTCAAGTCCCACTAGACTGTCTTCTTAGGATTAGTTGAATTTGCTTGCGAATGGAATCCTCTGCTGGGAAGTCAGTTGAGTGAAGCCTATCATTCCTTTCCGGATAAGAAATGTATATTAATTATCAAATCATAACAGATACGAAATGCAAATATAGAAGAAGATGACTTAGTATCTGAGGACAAAAAGGATATTATGATTTACAGTTGAGTATATTGTCTTCATAAAATTTTAAAGTATCTTAATTTTACTGTGAAAAAAACATTTTAATTAGTATTGATTGTTTGACAAAGAAAAAATTAGTATGGATTCGGAATATTTCAGGTCGGGCTCTCTAGTCCAAGTAAAAATAGAATAAAAATGGAAATGTAGTTGAATTCGCCTTTATATATAAATAATAATAATAATTAGGACATGGATAAATAAAATTGAAAAAAGGAATTTACAATTCAGTAACAAAGTTAAAATAAGACTGTTGACAAAAAAAAAAAAAAAGACTTTTTCCCCACGTCAAATCAAAATTAGAAAACTAACTTTTATTGATTATCTTTTTATAATTGATAATCGTATTTTAATTCAAAACTTTGATAATAAATAGCATGAATTATTATTATCGAAATATAAAAAAAGGTAATAAACTAATTATTAATAGTTCCGACTATATATATAATATAATAATATATCCTTAAACATACATAGCAAATTAATTATTTTAAAAAAAAATCGTGCATCAAACCCAATTTGACTAGGGTTCTTTCCTAGTTTTCTTCTTCCTTCGCACGCACGTCCTAGAATTGAGAGAAAAATTCACCAGATCAATGGAAAACTGCCAGAAGAAGAAAAGGAGAAGACTCTGCTAGAAGAATAAGGAAAAAGAAGTGGAGAAACATGGACTCAGTGACTTGCCAGATTAATTGATCTTGAAAATATTCTCGATGCTTCCGTTGTTTAACGAGACTTTAGCAACACGTTTCATATCAAAATACTGGGAAGGTCCTAGAATACTGGAGCCGAATGTCATGTTTAGTGATGAATCGACCAGTATTTTTAGGACTTCCATGAGTTTTGTATATGGATCTTTGATGTCGTCTAGCGATGCTCCAACTCTAGAGAGCTTGCATATCAAGCTTGGAAAGCTTAGACAAAACTATTCGGCTACAGAAATCAACTTCTGTGTTCAAGTCGCTGTTAATCGGTCTGTGAGAAAGATGAGGATCGACTTTTCTGGCAAAACCCTATATTTTCCGTGTTGCTTGACTACTTGCAGAACCCTAAAAGAATTGGTACTCCATAATTTGATTATCAAGGTTGTCCCTCGTTGGTTTCGTTTGCCGTCACTCAAAACTCTGAAACTTTTATCTGTTCCGGCAGTGGGCAAATCTATTCCAAGTCTTTTAAAGATTTGCCCTGTTCTTGAAAATTTGGTTGTAAACAAGAAAGAAGATGACAATGTGATGATATACACTATCAACGTGCCTACTTTGAGGAGTTTGTCTATCATAAACAGGGAAAGGACAAAAGGGCGCACCACTGGACAGAGTCGTGGCTTTTTGATAAATGCTCCTTCTTTGACGTATTTGAATATCAAGGATGCATTCAGCAACTTTATAATGTTTGAACCTATGCCTGAGGTGACCAAAGCGAATATGAAGGTTATATGTGACCAGTCTGAGAAGTTCATAGGGTGTCTTACCTCAATCAAACATCTTTCTCTTTGTTCTCTAACTTCAAAGGTAATAAAACTTTCTTACTCCAATAATGTCAATATTCCCCCTTTTATGTTTTCTTATTCTCAGTACTGTAATTAGAATAAAACTTTATATAATTGCAGACTCCATATCCTATAGGCACAAAACTCTCCTCTCTTCGACATCTTAAGTTATGTACATGTTCTGCTGGATGGCAGAATCTACTTGCTTGTATGCTCAGTGACGCTCCCAAACTTCGATCTCTTACTCTTAAGTTGGTATGTTGAATGCAACTTTTTTATATACTTATGTTAGATGAACATTAAAACTTTATCAATGTTTTGAATGATAAGATATTACTTTTTTTTTGTTTTGACGATCTATAGCACTAACACACGTAATGTTTTCTTATATTTATTTTTCGTGTCAGAAACATGAAGTCAATAAGGACTATCCGAAAAACCTTTGGAAAAACCCAACAATTGTTCCTGAATGTTTATCGACGCATTTTAAGATCTTGAAATGGAGAGGATATACAGGCACCAGGCATGAGAGGAATGTGGTTAGGTACATACTAGCAAACGCTCCTTGTCTAAAGAAGGCGACGTTCTCTACAAAATGTAGAAACCAATGTGATACCAGGTTCAGGGAGATAACGTCTATGCACATAGTTTCAGAGAAATGTCAGTTTGTGTTTGACTAAAAAAAACTCTTCATGTGATTGTGTGTGTCTCTCTCTAGAAGACACAACAGAGGGTCTTCGCTTTCTTCTTCCCTATTTTTCCCTGACTTTACTTTTGGTTTTTGTGGGGTTTTGATTTCTAATCTCCGAATCTACTTTAATCTGTGAAAACAGATCCGTTTTTGTTTACATAATTAATTTTTTTACTCTACATCTAAGATTCCCTTACTTGAATTAGAAGGGACTTCCTAAAAACTACTAATAAATATGAAACAGATGGGATTTGTAAATAATATATTCTAAAAGATATATACATGAATGAGTCTTTGGAGTATGGACCCAATGAGTGTCCATGACTCATCTCCACCACATGCTATTCTGCTTATATAGGATCATAGGATCTCTCAAGTCAAGACTATAGTATATTCTTATCCTTTGATTTAGCCTGAATGAGATGTCATAATTTGGGAGAAAAGTGACTTTTTAAATTGACTGAGTCTATCTAATCACAAACCAAAACCTTGTATATTTCATATTAAAGAAAGAACACAATGAATAATAAAATATCATTCAACTTTCATCCTCAAGTAATAATCTTTTAGAGACACATTACACAATATCATGTATCTTATCATATCATATCATATCATATACCAAATGCAAATGCAGAAGAAGAGGAATTACTTATCTAAGATAGTTCACAGGTGGTTCCAGACTGCCAACAAGTATGCCGAGATCAATATCCTTGTCCTCAAACTTTTTTATGAATGGATGACTCTGAGAACATGAACGAAAAGTCTTAGAATGTTCCATCAAAGATACTAGTTACCAAACCTTATGAAAGAGAGCGTGGTGAGTAGGAATTACTTACCAAGAGGTCCAAAGATGATGCTCTTGCTGGAGGATCTTTTTGTATGCTGTTATTAATGTAAAGAAGAATCATTTACCCATTAATATTAAGATGTGCTTCAAAGAAAAGTTTATGATGATGCAAATAATGAATTCCTATTTACCAGGCTGATACAAAGGAGCAGAATTCAGGTGAGAATTGATCAGAAGGAGCAGTTGGTGGTGGATTCTCTACGATTGCTGCCAAGAGCTCATAAAAGCTTGGCGGGTTTTGCTGATCTTCAGATTCTAAGTAAGGGAATCTTCCTATTGCGCATTCTAACACTGACATGCCCAAACTCCAAATGTCACTGCTGTAGTCATATGTGCTTCCACTGATCCTCTCAGGCTGTGAAGTGAAGAAGTGAAAAAGAGACAAAGCATGGTTATGTATGTTGCAGCATCAAGAAATTTGTAATGTAGATGATTTGGAAATGATTTCTTACCGACATATAGTTGTAGGTTCCAACAAATGTGTCCCTCTGTCCCATGGAGCTAGCAAGACTTGCACTTACACCAAAATCTGAGATTTTCACTTCCCCTTTATGGTTTACAAGAAGGTTTGATGGTTTAATGTCTCTGTGTATGACATGTCTTTCGTTGTGGAGGTACACAAGACCTTGCAAAACCTGTTAACAAGGGTCAAATAAGTAAAGAGTGATGATAAACCATGAGAATACTTTTGAAATCATTTGGTGGATTGTAGGAAGTTCCATCGTACCTGTTTACAGACAACCGCAAGGTAAGGTTCAAGAATAGTCTTCACTTGTCGTATCACATCAACAAGAGATCCTCGATCCATGTATTCGAGCACAAGTGAAAAGGCTCCATTGTGGTAGAATGAATGGTAGCAAACAACTACATGTGGACATTGTGATGATGCTTGGTTAATTTTGAGCTCCTGGACAATTTGCTTCCGGATTTGTTCTTGTATATTCATCTGTATGACCTGTGATTCATAAAACAAACAAACTCAAACCCCAAATGTACTTGTATACTCAAAAGGCCTCATTCACCATATGTGAATCATTAGTCCTAACCAAGTGATCATATCATCAAAAGAACTAAACTTTCCTACTTCCCATCTTATGAATCCATCTTTTCAAAAACTCAAGATTATAAGAGACCAGTCAAAAACATTACCTTCATAGCAAAGAATTTGCCAACCCATTTATGTCGAACTAATTGAACAACTCCACCACTGCCTTTTCCAATGACTTTCACAGTCTCTAAGTCTTCAGCAGTGATTTCGAAATCAAGCTCTTTGCTATCAGATGGCTATAACGAAACACACAAGAAACCCCCTTTAGTTACTTTAATTCTCTGGAACCCTTATGAGATCTCTCAATAAAACAAGATTAGGGTTTAAAACTATTACCCTTGATTGCTTCTCATCTGACGTCAACCTAAGCCCCTTTTGATTCAGAAGAAAATCTCCATCATGAAACGTTCCACTCGCAGTCCTGTTTTCGTTTTTTT
>NC_025702.1:14984622-14999931 GCF_000633955.1 Camelina sativa
AAAAAAAAAAAAAAAAAAAAAAAAAAAAAAAAAAAAAAAAAAAAAAAAAAAAAAAAAAAGGAGAAATCGCGAAAAAAACTTACAAGAAGGAAGAGATTAGGGTTTCTTGAGCTGGAACGGAGAGGAGCTTAAGCTGCTTCAAGTTCGATTTGATCTTCACCATTTTTGAATTTTCTTGGGATTATCGCTCTCTAACTCTCTCTCTTTATTTCTTTCTAGGGTTTTGCAAAGGGAATAAGCAATTTCAAGATAGTGCGGAGAGAAGAAGACGACGATTCGTCAATCGTAACGGACTTATTAATTTTGAACGCGTGAGACCGGGAAAAAACTAATAAAATAACAAAATCATACTAATTAAGAAAAAAGAGTTAAATCAAACGGGCTGTAAAAAATTAAATGGGCTTTGAATTATAGATGCGGCCCATAAACTGCACCACAACAGAGCCATTCCTCCGGCTGGCTATCTCTGGTATGTTTGACAGCTGGCGATAATAACAATCTTAATTACTTTTGTTTTTTTTTTCTCGTTTTGGAGATCCGAATTACTCTATATAATTATTTGATTGTTGATAAAACCAAAGTGTCATTACTTTTTGTTTTGTCGGTTTGAAATTATGTTTCTCCCACAATTTATAAATTGTTAAGCAAAATATGTATTTTGTGATCAAATTGATTTTCTTATTTAAAGCATATACAAAAGCTCAACAACAACAAAAAAAAAATTAAATTCCATGGGACCAATTTTTTTAATTTATAATAGGGTAGTTTTGAGAATAACGCATAAATAACGGGCGACTAAAGTAAAAAAAAAAAGTTGGAATAATAATGGAATCTCTCAAAGAGCTTAGCGGAATCCAGACAATTCTATCAAATCTAATTAATTGTACTGCCTGAGGCCCGCTTCGTTCCCGACCAGTGTTCAACTTCTGACAAGAAAAAAAAAAAACAATAAAAAATAAAATAACTAAACTAGTTTCCCACTCTCGCTGTAGAGAAAGAGAGAGAGAGAGCTTTAAACGAAGCTTTCTTTGGTAGAGAGAGAAAAAGCTTCGAACTTTATTTCAGAAAATCGAAGAAGAAGGAGCTGCCAGAAGATAAAGCTTCCTTCTTTCGAGGAAAGGAAGCAAACCAAAGTGTGTTAGTTTTGTTACTCAGCAATGACGACGAGAGACTTCAACCTCATCTTCTCCATTTCACTTCTGCTTCTGCTTCTACTTCTAGGTTTGTCTCTCTTACTCATCCTCTGTTTCTCTCTTTTAGTATTCACTTCAAGAGTGGTCTGAGACTTTGTTCTGAATTTGAGCAGCAAAAGTATCATCCAATGGTTTCCAATTTCGATTCTTGCTTTAAATAGATTCTGTCTTATCTACTGTTAGACCTTTGAGCTTCTAGACATCTTCATAGAGCTATACTAATTGCATAATCTAAACCCTCATTCCAATTTTGAGCCTTTATACATCTTCTAGACATTTGATTCTGTCTTTATTTTTCCCCTAATTTTTTGGCAGACTGTTGCTACGGTGGCAAGGTCGGAGTTTGTTACGGAAGAAGCGCCGACGATCTTCCGACACCGGCAAAAGTTGTTCAATTGATTCAACAGCACAACATCAAATACGTTAGAATCTATGATTACAATTCACAAGTCCTCAAAGCATTTGGAAACACAAGCATTGAGCTTATGATTGGTGTTCCGAACTCTGATCTCAACGCTTTCTCACAATCCCAAACAAATGTAGACACGTGGCTCAAGAACAGCGTCTTACCATACTATCCAACGACCAAGATCACTTACATTACCGTTGGAGCTGAATCTACTGACGATCCACACATCAATGCTTCATCTTTCGTTGTCCCCGCGATGCAGAACGTGTTAACCGGGCTTCGAAAAGTCGGTTTGAGTAAGAGAATCAAAGTTTCGACGACTCTTTCCCTTGGTGTTCTCTCTAGATCTTTCCCTCCTTCTGCTGGAGCGTTCAACAGCAGCTACGCTTATTTCTTGAGACCAATGCTTGAGTTCCTTGCAGAGAATAAGTCACCTTTCATGATAGATCTTTATCCCTACTACGCTTACAGAGATTCTCCAAACAATGTGTCTTTGGATTATGTCTTGTTTGAGTCTTCCTCTGAAGTGATTGACCCCAACACTGGGTTGCTTTACAAAAACATGTTTGATGCTCAAGTTGATGCTCTCTATTACGCTCTCACGGCTTTAAACTTCAGGACTATCAAGATTATGGTTACTGAGACTGGATGGCCAACAAAAGGTTCACCAAAGGAGAAAGCTGCTGCGTCTCCTGACAACGCTGAGACATACAATTCAAACATAATCCGCCATGTGGTTACCAACCAAGGCACACCTGCAAAGCCAGGAGAGGCAATGAACGTTTATATATTCTCGTTGTTTAACGAGAATAGGAAAACGGGTTTAGATTCAGAGAGAAACTGGGGATTGTTCTACCCTGACCAGACAAGTGTTTATCAGCTGGATTTCACGGGAAAGAGCAACGGGTTTCACTCGAATTCGAGTGGTACAAACTCTAGGGGGAATAGTAATAGTTGGTGCATTGCTTCTTCTAAAGCTTCGGAGAGAGATCTGAAAGGTGCTTTGGATTGGGCTTGTGGTCCTGGAAATGTTGATTGCACAGCTATTCAACCGAGCCAGCCTTGTTTCCAACCAGATAATTTGGTTTCTCATGCTTCTTTCGTGTTCAATAGCTATTTCCAGCAGAATAGAGCAACAGACGTCGCTTGTAGCTTTGGAGGAGCTGGTGTTAAGGTCAACAAGGACCCTAGTAAGTAAACAAAATCACCAGCTTTTACTTTTTCAATAACAGTCTTGATCTTACCTTCATCTGATTCAATGTTGTTACAGGTTATGACAAATGCATATACATAACTGCAGGAGGGTATGTCATAAATATACTTGTTTCAGATTTGCAAAAAGAGAACAATACATACATGTTCTTACAGATTTGTTAATATCTTTTTGCAGGAACAAAACCAAGGCAACGAATGCAACTGCATTGACCTCCTCTGCTTCAACTTCACGCGGAAACAAACTACTCAGATGGATTTTTAAACTGTGTCTCATGATCTCGTTGTCCTGGAGTTGGCAAACTATGAATTCACTGGAGCTGTAACCCGGAATCTGAAAGAAATTTGAGTCGGTGTTTTTGCAGGAATGTAGCAATAGCGAGAAAAATGCAAAATTTGTTCCTAAATAGTTTAGTTGATATAGAAATAGTGACCGTCTGTGATTTTGGCTTTCTTCCTGCAGTGAAATCGTTGTACAGACATTCTATCTGAAAGTTGTCTGAATTCAATCAATTGTATCCATAGTAAAATTATATTGTATCCATTGTCATGTGATCTGAGATTCTGAATTGTCCTCACTGAAATTCACAAAAATCTCCATCTGCATAACCATTCATGAACTCTATAGCTAAAGCACCACACTCACTGTCCATTCATTAAAAATTTCAACTCAGCCACAAATGGAGAGAATATCATATTGTTATAGAAATCATACAACCCCAATATCCATCACATGGTAGGTAATACACAGTCGAATGATCGATCACCTTCGATATATATATAGTTTTCTCTCACGACACAACTAGAATATTACATCAGCAACATGAATATAGCATCAGCTAGGTTCAGAGCCCTGATTCGATGAGGTAGTCACCGAGCCTCTCCACAACCATATTGCATTGTCCAGGAGTCATTGGTTCATCATAGATACCAAAGACCATTGCTTGGGTGGTCTTCTTGATGGTAACACCACCAGTTCCCTACAATGGAAGGGAAAGCAACATCAATTCATTAAAAAACAAGTTAGCAGTGAAACAAAAGATTCATCAAACTCAGCCAAAAATCAAAATTTCTAGTTACCTTCTTTCCTCGAATGACAGCATTTGGCTCTCCTTGGATTACCATGTACTTGTTGCCACCAAGGAACAATCCTGTTGGAGCAAGTGTTCCAGGTTCAGCAAAATCTTTGTTGATGCCTTCGATTTCTTCTGGCTTCAACTAAAACAACAACAACAATACAGAAAGATCAGAACGAACTACATAACCAGCATTGCTTAAACAACAACTAGTATCTGGAAGAACTACAAAACCCATGAACATGTGAATCAGGAAACCAAACTCAACAACACAAAAAGGTTCTCCATTTTCAAAAGTCACAACTTCTCCATTGAAGGGAGCTTTAAACTAGTGGAATCAAACGTTTTCTACTACATCTTTGACAATTTATAACCACAAGAACATATGAATCAGAAACCAAAACCAAACCAGAAAAATGCTGAATTTTGGTGATTCAGTAGCTAAAGCTAGAAAAATTGAAACGCATGAGCTAATGTGATCTCATAGTGATACCAATTCAATCTAATAGAACCGATTCAAAAACGTAAAAAAAAAAAAGCCAAAAAAAAACAAATAAAGGTTGCAAATTTCAACACAGATCTAACCAAAAAAACAGTAGAACACGCGTAGCAACTAGCAAGTAAGGATCAGTACTTGATAAAAGAAATAAACCCAAACCTGAGGGAAACTGGTGCTCTGAGCCCAGACGCTACCGTCTTGACCGAGAATTGCAGCGGCGATGAGGCGGTTGCCTTCAACATCGCACATCAAGTGATCGTCGACGTAAGTCTGCCACGACATCTTCTTCTTTCTTCTCCCTTCCTCGGCTCTGAATCGTCGACTTGTGGTTTATATCGGAATGTTCTAGAGTCCAGAGAGATAGCGTCGAAATTACGAGTGTGTGTGTGGCAGTGGCATTTACGCAAATATAGAGAATTTATAAATGCTTGCCACGTGTCAAATAGATATCTTTTTCTTAACAAGTCCTTTTCCCCTTTTTGTCCTTTTTGATTATAGTTAATTTAGTAGGCCTTAACACGTCTTAATGGGCCTTAATACGTTTTTATTTTGTAATGGAGGGGTGATTTTGTAAATATGTCTAAAATCGTTGAAGAATATTAATGATGAAATAAAAACGTTGACCATATAACTCGTTGAAATAGTTTTCTTCCCGGCGATGACCGATGAAACGGAGGAAGATGACGGCGAGACGCAGCAGCGATCATCACGAAACGACACCGTTTCGAGGAGGAAGAAGAAGAAGATTATGGTTCTAAGGGAGATAAAGCAAAGAGAGCTCTAATCGGAGCTGGTGGTCGGATCCTGTTTTACCCAACTCTGTTGTACAACCTCGTCCGTTTCAAACTCCAGTCTCAGTTCCGATGGTGGGATCAAATCGATGAGGTCTTTTGATTTTTTTTTGTTAATTTGATTTCCTGAGAAAGTGAGACTATTTTTAGTTTCTGATCACTAGATTCCACTAAACTTTTTTGCTAATGAGATTCAAAGGACATAACTTTATAGCATTAGGAAATAGGAATCCGAAATAGGAAGCAATTTTGATGTTAAAGGTCAGATTTTTCAGACGATCTAAAAGTCAGGATTGTTTCTGTCTGTGTAGTTAGTTATGTAGTTGAAATTTGAGCTCTTTCTTCAAATCTTTTGTGTATCAATTGTTCAATTTGAGTCTATGTGACGTTTATCTGATACATAAAGCTTTTTTGTTTTGTTTTGTGTGTGTGTTTAGTATCTTCTGATGGGAGCTGTTCCATTTCGTAAGGATGTTCCGAGGCTAAAACAATTAGGTGTTGGTGGCGTAATCACTCTTAATGACCCTTTTGAGACTTTGGTACCATCTTCTTTGTACAATGTAGGTTTTTTTTAAAATTTCCCCCCAAGTCTTGTGTTTTCAAAATCTGTTTGTGGAGTATTTTGATGATTTCAAAATTGTTTTTAAAGGCTTATGAAATGGAGCATCTAGTGATACCAACACGTGATTACCTGTTTGCTCCTTTGATTGCTGACATAACTCGAGCTGTCAACTTCATTCACAGTGAGTGTTATGTGATGTTGTGCTCTCTTTTACCCTTATTTGCATCTAGTCCGGTTGTTTATTATGTGCATTCCCCTTTTATGTAACAGAGAATGCTTTGCTTGGTAAGACAACTTTTGTCCATTGCAAAGCTGGTCGCGGAAGAAGTACTACTGTTGTTCTCTGCTATCTGATTGAGCATAAGGGTATGACCGTAGCTGCAGCTTTCGAACATGTGCGCTCGATGAGACCGCGTGTTTTACTGCATCCTTCGCAGAGGAAGGTAAAGTCTTACCGGATTTATCGATACATACGCCTTATCTATGAGACAGTCATATAATGAAGCTGCAAAACATGATCTTTTTTTTTTGTGTGTGTGTGTGATTCTTTAATACAGAGTCTATGATTTTGTTTCTAAAAGATATGTGATTTTCATGTGTAATTAGGTTGTTGAGGAATATAACAACAGACTACAATCTTCTTTTGAGTGAATCAGCATTCGCCGCAACCTCTAATGTAAATGGCAGAGATTACTCAGTCTTACGTAGCTCAGCAATTCCAGCATCGATCAAAAGCTAGTCAGGATCGGAGGTTCTGTTAAAATTTATGGTTTGACCCTCTGATCCGGCTTGGTTCCTGCAAAATTGTGGCCGGTCCAGCTGATTAATTATTGAATATTGATTAACAATTGTCCATAGTACAATGTTTTAGTGTTATATGTACGTAATTTGATTTTGGTCTTACCAGTAGGGTGGAAACGTTAACCACTCTGCATTTTGCGGTGGGTTTGCTTCTGAATGCTCCTGCGAATTTAATCAATATTAACCATACAGTAACCACAGAATTTATGTTAGAACAATTACGTATTAAATTAATTTAATACACATGTTGGTTAGAAACTTACGTCTTCTGTGCAAGTAGCTGTGGTACAACCCATTATTAGGTCTTCTAATTCCGAACCAGACGACCGACCTCTTAATTGCTGCTGCTGTCAGTTTATATATACGAATACTCACTTTTCTTATGTCATAAAAGCATCAATACTAAAACCATTCTAACAAATATAAACAGTACATCCCACTAGCAAAGAGTCATGGCAATTAAATAACATATTCTGTAGTTTGAATATATTAGAAAACCATTTACGCAACCCATTTAAGCTTTTTTTTTTTTTTTTTACTTTTGCAAGCTATTTTATGAATTGATCCCATTTATGAGTTATTAATATAACAAATGATGAACAAGAATTGATCTTGTATGTATTGCATGAATTACTTTTTTGCATGAGCCTGTAGATCCAAAATCATTAGTCTTTATTTAAATGAGTGGTTATGATTAAATGTCCAAGACGACCACAAGAAACACTACTATATACATAATCCCATGCACGTTCGCGTGCATTGACTTTACTAGATTTGAGCTTCTTTGGAGGAATGAATTTATCGGGTTTGATAATTAAAGGAAAAATAATTTACCTGAAAGGGCATAGTACTTGTGACATTGAAGGTTGACTCATGTTGCGATGTGATAGTAGGGGTCATTGGATATGATGATATGTTAAACCCTCTTCTATCTCCGATTTGATGATATTGATTATGATCATGAATCATATGATGAGATGACATTGATGATGTTGTTGATGGTCTTATGATCCCATCATGTACTTCCTCGCACGTGCCAGACATACGCTGGTTTTCTCTTCCCTTTGAAGCTTCGGCTGTCCCCTTGATTACATACATGTTAATTGCCAACAACAAGAAAATGTTTGTTTAATTAAACTCTCCTTTGTTGCATTAAGACTCCCACAATATATAATTCGATTTCTTTCACGTAAAAAGTTGAGCATTAGCTAGAGAAGAAATGTATCGTAAAATTAGAGAAAAAAAAGTAATATATATCATACTATATATATATATATATCTATTTTTAGTATGGTATATACTGTATATATACCTCATCAAAGCCTCTTGTATAGGGATTCGTCCTAACCCTAGAAACGACATCACCGGAGCCAAGACTCTGCAACGCTGCAGCTACGCCGGAGATCTCATCACCGACACCAATTCCAGTCACCTCCTTGGAACCATGATGATCAGACCAATGGATATTACTTACACATTGCCTAGGTTGTGTCTGATAAAAGATCTTAGATACTACAAGCTCCCCTTCTCTCTCTTCTTCATTAATCCCCAAATGATATTGATGCATTACCCAATTTGTTTTCTCCGGTCGTCGGTTCTTGCCGAAGTTTGTGTAAAGTACTAATATCTTCTTGCATCCTCTTTGTTGACCGTTGGTCATAACCGGTCTTGTCTTTCCCGTTTTGTGCCACCTGGTTTCTGATGATCCGGTTAACTCCGAGTCGTGATCTGTTTGGATGATTTTGCGTCGTTTTCTTGTTCCGGTTGTGTAAGCTCTCGATGGCTTGTGAAAGAAGTGTTTGCTCAAGCCATCTCTTGTCACTCCTAATTGCAAGAGAAAAAAATAATAATAATAATTTTGAATTGAATTTCTAAAATTAGTGTAAGAGGAGCAAGTTATACTATTATTTATGAGGAAACTTGGTTTCCAAAGTTGGGTCACCAAACATTATCCAAGATTCCGATACTACTACTTCAAGTTGCATGCACATACTTTGTTACATATTTATATATAATATGTATGAACTAAGAAGTTATCCAATTATAAAAAGATATTAAGAAGACGTCAAACAAAAGAAATTAAGATGCATCGCATCAGTTCTTTTGTTTTCGTAAGAAGTTTCGTTGAAAAGTTGTGTTTCTTTTTTTACACCAAATCATATCGATACAATATATACAGGAATAGGATGTTTCAAAAGAAATCACTTCTCCATTTAATTGATTACTACTAATAAAAGATTGATTATTGATTTAGTAGTAAAATACATAAAATTTGGTAATCACTACTACGTTAAATTTTAATAAATTAATAAATAAACTATATAATAAATATTAGGATAAATAGAAAAGAAAATAAATAAATTTAATGGAGTGGTGATTACTAATTAAATTGCTTGTATACAAAGCACAAAATATCTTCATCTCCTTAACTTCAAAAAATCGTTCCATGCAGATCATATAGATATCGAGTTAACTTCAAGAGTTTTTTATATCTAACGAATTGATATGAACCTGGAAGCTTCTGAGGATGAGTGTAGCATATCCCATCTTCTCCATCAATGGTGGGAATAAACTCATCGATTAGTGGATGAGACGATGACCATTTCTCATTTTTGCCTTTTCCCTTCACTTTTGCTTCTAAATGTTCTATAAGTTCTTGATCCGTCGGATCGAACTTCACTCCTGCCGGCAATCCAACCCAATTCTAAAAAACAAAAGAAGGCTGAACAAGTTTAAAGAAAGAACAAAAGAAAAAAGTGACGACGGATGATATCTTTATTTTTATTCTTGGGAATACATGTATATAGGTAGGAATGGAATATTACTGGTTTAGTAGCAGCTTGAATCATGCGACCACATCCAGGACAATGTTTTGATCCGCAAAGATGATGATGTTCTTCGAGCTTTGAATCTATGAGGTTAAATTTACTATTCTTCATTTCCTTTAGAGCAATAGCTAAATGATTTATCTCGATTGCATGAGAAAATGATCTGCAGTTTATAACCAAAAAAAAAAGTTTTCAAAGATATTTATCTCGATACACAATTTCTAGCGTAACCAAAAGAAGACAAAGATAGTAAAATGAAGATAAAGATTATCAAAATTTTATGTCAGTACGAGATCTACCACTATTAAAAGCTAAAGAAAGAAACTGAAAGATGATCAGTTGATGTCATTAACATGCATAGAGCCAGAGAGTAATGATCACATAGGTACAATTGAAAGAAAGAGAAAACAAGGAAAGAAGAAGTGAAAACAAATAGTATAAAGATTACCAGATCTACATGAGATCGACTGGATTAGAGAAAGGGAGAGGAAGGAAGAAGAATTTGATAAAGACGGGAGTGATCTCAATATATATAGTAATTAAAGTGAGATTTAATAACCAATATGATTTATATTAAGATAAGAATATTTGTACTTTTTCAATTACAATTACAGTATTGTTATTATCTCTCTTTGGTTCCAGAAGAGACACAGAAACACATGTAGATACGACTTTAAGTACAGAAAAAATTTATGTCAAGTAGATAAAGAAATGAAGAAGAAATGAGGAAGAAGAAGAGTAAAGGAAATAAAAGGAGTTGAGACTGAAAAGGTTAAAACCCTAGTTGCACTCTCCCTCTTGTCTTTGTGCGACTCAACAGTCTCTTGACCAAACCTTTATTTATTTTTCTTTTTGTTTTATCTATTTATTTCTGTCTAATTAAGTTAAGTAAAGTGTAGTGTATTCTGTATTATTGTGTTCATATTTAAGGCGGTCTGTATAATACAGTAGCATTTTTCTTTTGTTATGTCAAGCTGCAAGTAGAGTTGTTGTAAAAAAATATGCATATATGTTGCTTTTTGTGCAAACAATATTTGTATGACACATTTTACACATATCAGACCATGTCAACCACTTTTTGATTTTTGATTGATGTATAAATTTATATATCTATTGAAAAAAGGAAATTAGAAAGTCAATAGAGGATCCATTCGTAATTATACAAATTCTCCCCAACTTTGTTGAGGCTTTCCTCTCATTATGTCTCTACGTAAAATTTGATAGCACACTATTCTTCTTACATCCATTATTGAGTATAAAATTGGTAAACCTTCTTTAACCTTTGTGGTCACGAAACTTTTTGAACATATATAGTTACGGGTTAATTTATGAGAAGCATATTTGTTAGTTTAAAATAAAGAAGGAACATAGGAAACAAAAGCAGTTAAGGATAATCTCTTTGGATTATAGGACAAACACATGTTTTTAACTTTTAAGAATCTTGTTCTTTTTTACTTTTCTTTCACATTATTTGAAATATGCAAAATATAAGCAAATATAAGTATATATGCAGTAATATTCTTTGGACGTTTGAACACAATGGTTTCTAGTTTCTACACTGTTGTAGGTCCAATGATGGTGTCGGGAGGATGGGGCCTAGCCGCAGATTTGGTTGAACAACAGATCAAACGGTCATCATTTATTTTGATCTAATGATTACTATTAGGTTTCTCATTTTTTTCTTTCTTCTCTTTTTCTTTGTAAAGGGAAAAGAAAACAAAGTAAAAAATTCGGTGAGCAAGGCTACACACAATGTATGTTATACTATAGAATAAACATATACTATATTAGCTGTATATATGAACATTATTATTATTATTATTATTATTATTATTATTATTATTATTATTTTGGATACTATTTTTAAAATTGGTAAGAGTTTTGCTTAAACTGTTATACCATGGTTCAACGAATGCTTTCAGATAAATCAGTTTTTTTTTTCTGTTAATTATTTACTACGGATTTCAATAGATGTCACAATATATAGTGTGCAGTAAATAATATAAATAAGCCATGGTATTTAGATACCAACAGAAAAAATTCAAAAGCCAAGTGGTGAATCTTTTTATCATCAACCTGTGACTTATATTGGGCTTTCACAATCGACCAAATTTTAGCTTCTTTCTTTTTCGTTCTTTTCAGAAATTTGATTTCATATCCGGCCCAATAGGTATGTCCTACGTTATGTGTGTCGGGACCTCACGGCTCACGGTGATGTATGCAGGAGATCGATCTCAAAATACTGTGTAACGTTTAAGCGGGAGATTAGCGAATCATATGAAAGAAACGGAAATAACGGCCATATTTAATACAACTTCACTACTACTACTTGTGATTCTCTGATTCGAAAGCGACCTGCAAGGCTGCAAATAAATGCACGTCAGTTTCTTTCCACCTCGATACACATTACATTACCAAGAATCATTAACGATTACATAATTAACATTGCGCAAGCTGTTTTCTAAAGTATTGCATATTTGTCAGCACACATATACTGTATATTGTTTTCCAATGTAAAACGACTAAGCAGTAAGCAAGTATGTCATCCTTTAACATAATGAACTACTAAACTTTTTGTCAACTCATGAAAAATATCATAAATTATACTCCAGCAAATAGTAAGAAAAACAATCTCCAAATCGACGAAACACTATTAAACTATTACACAAACATAAAATAGAGATCAGCCGACATACACAATTTTGATTTGTCTTTCTCTCTTTAAAAAGATTCTTCTTTCTTTTTATTTAAAAAACTATAGGAATATTCCAAAAGATCTGAAACAGTAACTTCACACAAAAATAAGATTTGTTTTTACAATTTTTGTTTTTAAAATATAATTCTGAACTTGTTTTGCAAGGTCCAAAAATCAATCGATGTCAATAAAAGGAAACTTGAAATTTAATGAATAAACAAAATAGTCTTGTTCTAGAAGAATGTGAATCATCTTCTCCAAGTTTCAACGTTCGTTTCTCTGTGATCTGATCATCACCTTTTTTATATATATATACACACGAGATTCCAGTAACCCAATTTAACATATACATACATGTAAATGTGTGTATATGTATATATAAAATTTTATATTCTCTTTTTTTATATCTTAAGCTTTCTTCAAATGCCCACCACCTGTTCGATTAAATTCCTCATCTAAACCAAAAAAAAAAAGCTTCAACTTTCTTCTTCTCTCTCACTCTCTCTCTCTCTTACCTCTTCTGATTTGTTTAATCTGACTTACATTCCTACAAAAACGGGTTGCCTTGTATTAGATCAACGTGTTTGATTCACTGCTCTGTTATTTCAAAAGATTGGATTTTTTTCGTCACCCATTGACGAAGTTTTTTTTTGATCTGATTTGATTTTGATTGTGTCTCCTTCCGTTATGACTAGTCCGAGAAGTAACAAGCCTAAGATCGTCAACGGTCCTGGTGGTTATATTCTACAAGACGTTCCTCATCTCATCGATTACCTTCCTGATCTTCCTGTATGTGTTCACTTGCTAAATTTTGATTGTGTTGCTTAATTTTGATTTTGATTGATAGTTTTCTCGATCTACACAAAAAAGATCGAATCTGTGATCGCTCTAGTTAATTAAAGGAGGAACCTTTAGCTTTGATCTGTTTCATAGTTTTGACTTTTTTGAGTATGTTTAGTGGTTTGATTCTTTTCCCATGTTTTTGCAGACTTATACGAATCCATTGCAAGACAATCCAGCTTACTCAGTGGTTAAGTAAGTGTCTTCACCTATATCAGACGTTTTGATTGCTTTAGTTTTTGTTCACATTTGAATGTGTTTTTATATTTGTTTTTCTTCAATTTATCAGGCAATACTTTGTTGATGCAGACGATAGTGTTCCCGAGAAGGTAATTTCACCAAGAGACGAGTGATGTTAGTTGATTATGTCTTTCTCAAAGCGAGGTTTTAAACTGCTTTGTTTCTTTCCTCTTCTTATTCAGGTTGTTGTTCACAAGGATGGTCCAAGAGGAATACATTTTAGACGCGCTGGTCCACGTCAAAAGGTTTACTTTGAGTCGGATGAAGTTCATGCTTGCATAGTTACATGTGGAGGTCTCTGTCCCGGTCTCAATACCGTCATCAGAGAAATCGTTAGCAGCTTATCGTACATGTATGGAGTAAAGAAAATTCTTGGAATTGATGTGAGTTTTTGTGAATCATTGTTAATCTCTTCATTTATGGTTTGGTTTTCATTACTGTTGTTGTCCTTATGAATCTCATTTGTGGAACTCTTTCAGGGTGGATACAGAGGATTCTACGCCAAGAATACCATCCCCTTAAACTCTAAAGTCGTGAATGATATCCATAAGCGAGGAGGAACAATCCTCGGGACTTCAAGAGGTGGACACGATACCACGAAGATAGTTGATAGCATTCAAGATCGAGGAATCAATCAGGTTCGAGAAGAACACACATCCACTGTTTTTTACTTTGTATTAAGAAAAGTTAATCGACCTGTTCTTAATGTAGTTTTTGTCATCATTTAGGTTTATATTATTGGAGGAGATGGAACACAGCGAGGTGCTTCTGTAATATTTGAGGTAATGCCACTGTGATATACTTATTAGAATAATAGTTATAAGTTTTAACAGTCAACAACTGAACCTAAATTGTATAAAACCATGTAGGAAATTAGAAGGCGTGGACTTAAAGTTGCTGTGGTTGGAATTCCAAAAACGATAGATAACGATATTCCGGTAATAGATAAATCTTTTGGGTTTGACACTGCTGTGGAGGAAGCTCAACGAGCGATTAACGCAGCACATGTTGAAGCCGAGAGTAATGAGAATGGTATCGGTTTTGTCAAGCTTATGGGTCGTTACAGCGGTAAGTTCTTGATTTTAAGCATTGCAACTTAAAAAACTTTTTGAGCTGTTACTGATTAAGGGTAGTTGATGATTGTTACTACAGGTTTCATAGCGATGTATGCTACATTAGCCAGCAGAGATGTTGATTGTTGCTTGATTCCTGAGTCACCATTTTACCTCGAAGGAGAAGGTGGACTCTTGGAGTTCATAGAGAAACGGCTCAAGGAGCATGGTCACATGGTGATTGTTCTAGCTGAAGGTGCAGGACAAGATTTGATGTCCAAAAGCATGGAATCTACTCTTAAAGATGCTTCTGGGAACAAACTTCTTAAAGATGTTGGTTTGTGGTTAGCACAAAGCATCAAGGTAAGACTACTTTCATGATCATGAGATTCTTATGCTATTACAAAAAAATTCATCATAGTGTTTGATGTTTTTTTTCTCTCTTTGTTGTAGGATTATTTTAAAAAGATTAAGATGGTGATGAATCTCAAATACATTGATCCTACATACATGATCCGGGCTGTTCCAAGCAATGCATCAGACAATGTTTACTGTACACTTCTTGCTCAGAGCGCAGTTCATGGTGCAATGGCTGGTTACACTGGCTACACCAGTGGTCTTGTCAATGGAAGACAAACATACATCCCTTACTACGTAAGTTACTGATACCTGTCTAACTCTGATCTTTTGGTCCCATACTTGTGAGAAATTCTGAATCGTGTCTTTTTTGTTTGTTTGTTTGTTTGTCCTTTTCTGACACAGAGGATCACAGAGAAACAGAACAATGTAGTGATTACGGATAGAATGTGGGCGAGGTTATTGTCTTCTACGAACCAGCCAAGTTTCTTGGGGCCTAAGGATATATCTGAAGAGAAGAAAGAGATGCCAGAGACGCCGCTTCTTGACGACGGAGCTGTCGATATCCCTCCTGTGACTAAAGAGGTCACTAAGTGAAGTTTCAGGGCATGATGGCACATATTCATACAGTATTTTGCTCAGAGGTTTCTGAAAACAATGCCGTTTTAGGCGAAAGTGGAATAATTGTTACCCTGACGATTTTGCCCTTTTGTTGGCATACACAAAACTCAAATTTTAGTTTTCTTCTTAGATG
>NC_025702.1:15000466-15031123 GCF_000633955.1 Camelina sativa
TCCAAGTTTCAACGTTCGTTTCTCTGTGATCTGATCATCACCTTTTTTATATATATATACACACGAGATTCCAGTAACCCAATTTAACATATACATACATGTAAATGTGTGTATATGTATATATAAAATTTTATATTCTCTTTTTTTATATCTTAAGCTTTCTTCAAATGCCCACCACCTGTTCGATTAAATTCCTCATCTAAACCAAAAAAAAAAAGCTTCAACTTTCTTCTTCTCTCTCACTCTCTCTCTCTCTTACCTCTTCTGATTTGTTTAATCTGACTTACATTCCTACAAAAACGGGTTGCCTTGTATTAGATCAACGTGTTTGATTCACTGCTCTGTTATTTCAAAAGATTGGATTTTTTTCGTCACCCATTGACGAAGTTTTTTTTTGATCTGATTTGATTTTGATTGTGTCTCCTTCCGTTATGACTAGTCCGAGAAGTAACAAGCCTAAGATCGTCAACGGTCCTGGTGGTTATATTCTACAAGACGTTCCTCATCTCATCGATTACCTTCCTGATCTTCCTGTATGTGTTCACTTGCTAAATTTTGATTGTGTTGCTTAATTTTGATTTTGATTGATAGTTTTCTCGATCTACACAAAAAAGATCGAATCTGTGATCGCTCTAGTTAATTAAAGGAGGAACCTTTAGCTTTGATCTGTTTCATAGTTTTGACTTTTTTGAGTATGTTTAGTGGTTTGATTCTTTTCCCATGTTTTTGCAGACTTATACGAATCCATTGCAAGACAATCCAGCTTACTCAGTGGTTAAGTAAGTGTCTTCACCTATATCAGACGTTTTGATTGCTTTAGTTTTTGTTCACATTTGAATGTGTTTTTATATTTGTTTTTCTTCAATTTATCAGGCAATACTTTGTTGATGCAGACGATAGTGTTCCCGAGAAGGTAATTTCACCAAGAGACGAGTGATGTTAGTTGATTATGTCTTTCTCAAAGCGAGGTTTTAAACTGCTTTGTTTCTTTCCTCTTCTTATTCAGGTTGTTGTTCACAAGGATGGTCCAAGAGGAATACATTTTAGACGCGCTGGTCCACGTCAAAAGGTTTACTTTGAGTCGGATGAAGTTCATGCTTGCATAGTTACATGTGGAGGTCTCTGTCCCGGTCTCAATACCGTCATCAGAGAAATCGTTAGCAGCTTATCGTACATGTATGGAGTAAAGAAAATTCTTGGAATTGATGTGAGTTTTTGTGAATCATTGTTAATCTCTTCATTTATGGTTTGGTTTTCATTACTGTTGTTGTCCTTATGAATCTCATTTGTGGAACTCTTTCAGGGTGGATACAGAGGATTCTACGCCAAGAATACCATCCCCTTAAACTCTAAAGTCGTGAATGATATCCATAAGCGAGGAGGAACAATCCTCGGGACTTCAAGAGGTGGACACGATACCACAAAGATAGTTGATAGCATTCAAGATCGAGGAATCAATCAGGTTCGAGAAGAACACACATCCACTGTTTTTTACTTTGTATTAAGAAAAGTTAATCGACCTGTTCTTAATGTAGTTTTTGTCATCATTTAGGTTTATATTATTGGAGGAGATGGAACACAGCGAGGTGCTTCTGTAATATTTGAGGTAATGCCACTGTGATATACTTATTAGAATAATAGTTATAAGTTTTAACAGTCAACAACTGAACCTAAATTGTATAAAACCATGTAGGAAATTAGAAGGCGTGGACTTAAAGTTGCTGTGGTTGGAATTCCAAAAACGATCGATAACGATATTCCGGTAATAGATAAATCTTTTGGGTTTGACACTGCTGTGGAGGAAGCTCAACGAGCGATTAACGCAGCACATGTTGAAGCCGAGAGTAATGAGAATGGTATCGGTTTTGTCAAGCTTATGGGTCGTTACAGCGGTAAGTTCTTGATTTTAAGCATTGCAACTTAAAAAACTTTTTGAGCTGTTACTGATTAAGGGTAGTTGATGATTGTTACTACAGGTTTCATAGCGATGTATGCTACATTAGCCAGCAGAGATGTTGATTGTTGCTTGATTCCTGAGTCACCATTTTACCTCGAAGGAGAAGGTGGACTCTTGGAGTTCATAGAGAAACGGCTCAAGGAGCATGGTCACATGGTGATTGTTCTAGCTGAAGGTGCAGGACAAGATTTGATGTCCAAAAGCATGGAATCTACTCTTAAAGATGCTTCTGGGAACAAACTTCTTAAAGATGTTGGTTTGTGGTTAGCACAAAGCATCAAGGTAAGACTACTTTCATGATCATGAGATTCTTATGCTATTACAAAAAAATTCATCATAGTGTTTGATGTTTTTTTTCTCTCTTTGTTGTAGGATTATTTTAAAAAGATTAAGATGGTGATGAATCTCAAATACATTGATCCTACATACATGATCCGGGCTGTTCCAAGCAATGCATCAGACAATGTTTACTGTACACTTCTTGCTCAGAGCGCAGTTCATGGTGCAATGGCTGGTTACACTGGCTACACCAGTGGTCTTGTCAATGGAAGACAAACATACATCCCTTACTACGTAAGTTACTGATACCTGTCTAACTCCGATCTTTTGATCCTATACTTGTGAGAAGTTCTGACTCATGTCATTGCTTTTTTGTTTGTTTGTCCTTTCTGATGCAGAGGATAACAGAGAAACAGAACAATGTAGTGATTACGGATAGAATGTGGGCGAGGTTATTGTCTTCTACGAACCAGCCAAGTTTCTTGGGGCCTAAGGATATATCTGAAGAGAAGAAAGAGATGCCAGAGACGCCGCTTCTTGACGACGGAGCTGTCGATATCCCTCCTGTGACTAAAGAGGTCACTAAGTGAAGTTTCAGGGCATGATGGCACATATTCATACAGTATTTTGCTCAGAGGTTTCTGAAAACAATGCCGTTTTAGGCGAAAGTGGAATAATTGTTACCCTGACGATTTTGCCCTTTTGTTGGCATACACAAAACTCAAATTTTAGTTTTCTTCTTAGATGTTTATTAGTTTTGTAATCTTTTTTGCACTTTCAAGTTTTAACATCTGAATGAATGAATAAAGTGAACTTCGTAACGTTTAATCATCTTTGTTATTGTAGTTTTCATTTACACATAACTTATAATACAAAGAAAATTAGATGAGAGAATGTATAATAATACAAGTAAAATACTTAATAGGAAATTTGGTTTAAAGTTAAATCTTAATGATTTGGTGCTGATAAAAGCGTTTTGGATCTAATCGTAAGTCATTCTTTTGCTGGTTTTATTGAAGAAACAATACACCTCGGAAGTTTTAAAACATAAGATAAAATACTTTTTTTATATATATTAATAATTGGACAGGCATAATACAATATAGTTCATTTCAACATTAGCTAATGCTAATGTAATAATACAACTTTATCAGCTGGGCAAATAATGCTTTCCAGGTGCGGCTTAATCGACTACTAATCAATCAAACGCCATTGATTGTGCATCATCACCACCTCAGATTTTCCGGGAAATACTGGAAAAAAATCCCAAATTAACAAAAGTTTTTTAAATTGAAGATAACAAAACAACAACATACAAAAAAAATGTTCACAATGCTGTCAAAATATAAATCTAAAATTCTTACTTTATTGATAAGAGACATGTAGTACGGCTTAACCTTCTCAACATCGATGTGTACTTTGCTCTTGCTGTATAAATCGTACTTGCTATATAATAAACACAAATTTAAGGATTAAAACTCCATCATCGGAGAAAAAATTATCATGGAGTTAAGTTAAGATTTTTAATTTAATATAAATAAATTACTTGAAAACATGGAGCCATTTAAGGTTTTCCTTGTCTTCTTCATTCATAAGGTGAGTGTAAGCTCCAGCCGTGTGCAATGCTACACACATATTAATCACATATAATTAAATGCTAATCAATCATTCAAATGATTAGATCGTTGATAATCATTTTATTAGATTAGGAAGCTTACGATAAAAGGAATGGTATCGAATGATGAACAGTCCCGCGAATGGCAAGGTGCTTCCATTCTCTTTGGCTACCTGTTTAACATATAATTAATGAATTGTAAATTAATCATTGTATATCATAATTAATATTTAATATTTTTACCAAAATTATCGTAATGAATTATGAATCAAATAATGTAATTACCATATACATGTAGTCATCATGTCCCCATGACATATTAACATTTTCTAGTCCACATCCTTCTGAATAGATCCCAGCTTTGGTGTTGTACTTTGGGTTGTTAATATCAGGGTTTTCCATAAAGTACTGCATTAAATGAATAGGAATATAATATGAAACTCTAAATCAATTGTTTAAAAACTTAGATTTTAACTATGAATATGTACCTTGTGGTGTACGTTAGATTCATCGAATGCACATCCAACAGGGAATGTGTCACCTGCAGGTTTTGGATAATAGAGAATCCATAAGTTACTCAAAAGATTATAAGTTTACTAATTAAGAAATCACAGATTAGACTTACCAACAACTGCCCATTGAGGAAGCTCTCCAAACTGTGGAAGAGTCAGGACCTTCCCAAGATCTGGAGATTGAGTCCATTTTAGCATTTTTTCTTAAGGATTTTCATATATATATATATGATCATTTAGGTTCTTTTAATTATATAGCCATAAATAAAAATTAATTACCATGGATAAGAGCAGTGAGATGGAGCCAATCTTCGTTAGGGTAATCTTTACGGATTGCTTCCGCAGATTGAAGCAAATGTTGAATTTGTGGTTCGTCAAGGTCAGGATCACTCTCGTCCACCACTTCGTTAAGGAGTTCACAACATTCCCAAATGTTCATCACCATCTTGTCCAATTTGCCATATTCGCTTCTCATTTTCTTCACCTGCAAAAGTACAATTAATAAATTAACATTATTGTTAGATATAAGTTAAAAACAATAATACTCAAATCTGTATCGTATATATTTTGGCTTAAAAGCTATAGGAAATATATTAGTTGCATTAGTAGTTCATAAATCACGTCCATGCAAACATATATCGGACTCAACTTTCATGTTGATTATATATATAACGATGCAAGAACAAATAAACCGGAAATTAAAATAGATAAGAGGTCTTACAAAATCTACAGTTTGATTAGTGTGTTGTGTTTTATAGAAATGTTCGACTCCCTTCTGCCTCTCGCTGTTTGTATCAGCGTAGTCTCTGTAAACAACTCACATCAAATCAAATCCATATCTTTTAGGGAAAAAATGAAATGTTTTTGAAAACCTAAACTCATCTTTTTTAATATATAAAAGAACCTGAATTGACGACCAAATGCATTCATCTCAGGAGCCAAAAACACTTCATCATCGGATGATACCTTCGACATTGGAATCCCGCTGTCCAATTGTAACTCTCCGGTCTTTTTATTCGTCGTAGAGTCCTCGTATTCTTTAAAAAAGAAGAACGTAAAATTGTTATATTTAAGATTAAACAAGAGTAAAAAAAAAACAAGAATCAAAGAAATAGAAGAATGATCATATAAGAAGATAGTATATGTTTACCAAAAACAGGGGTTTGGACAGAGATAGTCATCTTCAAATTGTAAAAAAAAAAAAAACAGAAGATGAATTAATTGTGAAAACAAAAAGATCGAAGAGAGAATGTCTATGAATGAAGATATGTAATTTGATGGGGAGACACAACACAAAAGGGGTATTTGTAGTGAGAGATGATGATATGGCTTTAAGAAAAAAAGATAAGAGACGATAAGTTCTTTCCTCTATAATTAGAAACAAATCTAATTTATCTTTGACCTTTATTTAGCAAACCAATTATATTTATCCACCACTCACCCTCTAAACAAACAGAATCCATAATTAAAATCAAATCTGATTACTATTATTTGTTAACAAGTACTGTTTATACTAGATTAACTTTCTTAACAAAAAATTAAAATTGGTCAACTTCTTACATTTTAGTTTCCCTTTTAGAACCAGGATATGTGTTATGTGACTCATGTCCAGCTATATAGATTTACTAACATCTAATCTATTTACAAGTGTTAGTTTTAATTACACTTGGATTTTCAGTTTTATTATAACTGATTTCGTTTTAGATTCTTTTCAATTTAGACTTTATGGTTTTTAATTATAATATTCTTAGAATCTAAAATATTCTGTATCTTATATAATAAAGTAGGATTACCTTCTAAAACTTTGTTTCTGATTGACATTTAGCACATCTGGAGCTGACACCTGTCTTGGAAAAAAACTTTACTTCTCATTTTTTTGTAAATTTTCTCTTAATCCACCAATTTCTAAATAAAAACCAAAATTAATTATATTAGAATAAATAATTTAGTTAAAAGCTTTTACTCAAGTGTATTTATACAAAAAGAGAACAAAACATTAGCACCATTTTTTTTTGTTCAACTAACACAAGCAAATAAAATTACCTTCTAACACTTTTTGAGCTTAACACGTTACACATCTAGAGCTCACACCTGTCCTGGAAATTTTTTTTTACTTCTTATTTTTGCAAAAACAATTTTTTTCTTAATCCACCAATTTCTAAATAAAAAATAAAATATTATATTAGAATAGATAATCTAGTTAAAGCTTTTACCCAAGTGTATATACAAAAAGAGAATAAAACATTACCACAATCTTTTTTTTGTTCAACGAACACAAACAAATAGAATTACCTTCTAACACTTTATTTTCTGAGATTAACACGTTACACATCTAGAGCTCACACCTGTCTTGGAAAAAAATTTGACTTCTCATTTTTGTAAAAACAAATGTTTTCTTAATCCACCAATTTCTAAATAAAAAATAAAATATTATATTAGAATAGATAAGCTAGTTAAAGCTTCTACCCAAGTGTATATACAAAAAGAGAATAAAACATTACCACAATCTTTTTGTTTTTTTGTTCAATGAACACAAACAAGTAGAATTACCTTATAACACTTTATTTTCTGAGCTTAACACGTGGCACATCTGGAGCTCACACTTGTCCCGGAAAAAAAATTTACTTCTTATTTTTGCAAAAATAAATTTTCTCTTAATCTATCAATTTCTAAATAAAAACCAAAACTAATTATATTAGAAGAGATAATTTTGTTAAAGCTTTTACTGGTTATATTTATACAAAAAGAAAATGAAACATTAACACATTTTTTTTTTGTCAAACAAGCACAAATTTCTTCTAAGATTCTCTACATTGAAAACATTACAATAAGTTCAATTAGTAAAATAAAAAAAAATTGAATTCTGAAGTTATATTAGAATTTCTTTCATTCCTTGGACTGTTTTAAAGAAAAAATATACATAATTTGGTTTGCTTTAATAGAATATTATTTTCCTTAAACACTAAATTAGTTTGACTTAATAAAAAGTGGATGTGTTTCACATATATTTATGTTTGCAACAGTCCTTGGGATTAAGAGGACAAAATTGAATTCACAATCATGCCAATAAATTATTCATATGTACCATCTACAGACAAAAACTACAAACTGATACAATTAAACTAGATTCATTGAAAAATAAATTATAATATTTGCCAAAAACAATATACAACACATAAAATACTAAAAATCTATAACAACTAATAATCCCATTATCAAGTAAGATAAACAAAAATATTAATTACAGTCAATATTAAAAACCATAACACAAAAAAATTTTATACACAAAAAAACATGAAAAAACAAAAAACAAAACACACCCTTCTAAGTAAAACCATATGGAAAATATATTCAATTGCACAGTAACATGTTTGTTTTTTTGCTTCATAATCAAAACTGAATGCTTAAATTAGACACTAGGTTTTGAAGGGTCAAATTGATTACACAATAATAACAATTAAATATATAAATATTATTAACAACAAAAAAGAAATCAACGGTAAAATTAAAATTTAATACAAAGAATAATGACAATTAAATGGGATATAATTACAGTAACAAATAATCACATTCCTCTATAAATAAGTATACCAAATGCATAACAAAAAAAAAAACAAATTACTCAGAAAATCAAATCTTATTTCAGCAACAAAACCCAAATGGATTACATAAAGTAATACAACCACACATCCAACTCCTACTCAAAATCAAACGACAATATCGACAAGAAAGAACCATAAACTATACAATCCCTTTCTCCAAAGGCCACATACTACAACCAAATGATACACATTAATACAAAATTTTAAGTCGTGGTTTCGGTCCAAAATTTTTGTGATATCGAAGAAACAATCCCAGGTTTGTTTAATCAATAATTTAACAGATTGATAAAAGCATATATTTTTTCATTTGGAGGGGACAACCCCCAACTACCTAACATTTTTTCGAAATCGAAGATCACAATCCAAATACTACAAAGAAACTTGATGTAGAAGTGGTAAAAAGACATGAAAATATTAAACTATCTTGCAATCACAAATTTCACCATAAATCTATTGTAACATGGTTTTACATCACAAAACAATATGTCCTAATTGTATAATAGAGATAGTATATGCTTTATATATTTTTAAATTCAATAAAGCAAAGATGAATAATAGTATAATTTATTAAATATTGTAATGGGTTATTACTTCTTTGATAATTTCAAAATTGTTTGAGGAAATATTTAGATATTTAAAACTAAATAAAATTGAAATAAAATAAACAAATTCCAAATTGCCCAAAAAGGAAAAAAAAAAGAGTTTTTTTAACAAAATTGCCACATTTGTTAACTAAAGTTGTGGGTTCTACCACATTTGGTTAGGCCTTTTCTAATGTACCACATTGTAAAAGTTGAATTACGTTTATAACCCGGGACGACGTTGTGGAAGGTTTGTGTAAACAAAGAATTAATTTGAATGTTTTGTCAATGTCTTGTCTATTCATATTTTCCTGTAAAAAGAAAAATTATTTGTTTCTTTGTTTTTTCATTGGGTGCATTTATTATCGATATCTCTCATCTCTCATCTCTCATCTCTCATACTCAACCCGAGAATGTTCTGTAATATTACTGTTCTCGGTCGCCGGAGTTTCCTATGCTCAACCAAAGTTGTCGGAGGCGAAGTTTGTAAGTTTATTCGATGTTTCCGGCAATTTTACCCAAACTTTTTTTTTTGCTGAATATGTTTTCATCACATCAGATTGAACTGCAACTTTAACGGTGGACCCTCATCGAAAATGGAAACTAACATTTCCGTCGGTGAGCAGAGCACAGATCTTGCACCAGCGTTAAGCGTTCCTTTTTTGAAGAGTTGTACGAACCCTCCAATTGGGTCGATTCTCCGGTATTTTTTTGTCCTCCATATACATTGCTTCTTTGTTATTTGTTTCCTCTCAATCATTACGAATCGGTCTTCCCATATTTTTCCTGGGAAGTTGCAGATTGTGGTCCACCGTTGCAGATTGTGGTCCACGGTGGATCTCTCAATCATTACTAACATCAGAGATTGTGGTCCACTCACTGTGAAATACATCGAACTCCACGCACAAGGGTTGGGCTTTGGTAACCTCATGGAGCAGATGGTGGATGACATTAGAATGAGTTATGCAGTAGATGTCTACCAAGAATTTGTTGTCTATTTATGAATTTGTCCTACTTTATAAATGTTTTCGGTGTTTTCTACTATCAAGGCCTTTCTTTTCCCTTCTTCGAATTTGTCTTTCGAGGCTGTAACTTTTTTAAGTACTGCATTTTCATTTTAAATTTGCTTTAAGACTAGACCGTTATGTCTACTGATATTGTGTCCATCATTTATTTTGTGGTCCACATTGTGATAGTGATAACTTGTCTACGAGGTCATTTATTGTCCACTCATAATTAGGCTCGTCCACAAGCGTAATGATATCACTCAAGTTGCAATGCTAAACATAACATTTTCTCTATTGAATTATGAACTTATTACCATTAACTTTTCGAGTTCTCTATTATATAGTCGACATTTCCTATATTAAACACATTTGTCTACTTAAATACTTTTGTCTACTTAAATACTCTATACTCTTGTCTCATGACAAGTCTGGTTAAATACTCTTGTCTATCCATGCTTATGTTCTATACTCTTGTCTCCATTACAAGTCTAAACACTCTTGTCTACTTAAATACATTTGTCTATTAAATGCTTTTGTCTACTCTTTGGACTTCACAACTTTCCTCTCCAATGTCAAAAATTTATCTTTTTATACCTTTTCCAGATGGACAATAAATGTTACACAATGAACATACCAACTCGTTCTCATAAAATCTACAAATTTAAGTCAAAAACATCATAAATTCTTACTTACCTTCATCGTCGTCCACCATAAAAAACACACAGTTCGTCTTCTACTTGTTAACTACAAGAGCTTGTCCTTTTCAAACACCAAAATTCATTATTTTAAACGTTAAAATCTCTTGCTTCCTTTTACCCAACAATCCCCCCTTTGTCCACATTTAATGCCAATTCACGTTACCCATGTAATTAATGCCAAGTCCTAGGTAGTCTGTCCTCGCCCAACACCTATGTTTTCTTGCAGCCTCAGCTAATGGGGGTATAAGCGTCATTAAACTCTGTTAATTGGGTTTGACTAAACACACACATTATGGGCTTTAATGGGCTTACAAAAATGACATAAGAAGGAATAATGTGATCCATTTGGTTCACTTAAAATATCTACAAAGATATGGGAGAGTGGAGGTAGGTGAGACAAGATATACAAAAGAGCTTTCTAGAAAAAGTGAAAAACAAGAGAAACGAGACAGTTTTTCTTATTCTTCAAGCTTTCTTCTTCCTCCATTGTTGTATTGGTGATCCTTGTTCTTCTTGTGCGAAATCTGTAAACCAAAGACCAACATCACAAGTTAGTGGTGTGTGTAATCTCTCTTTCATATAGTGAAGCTTGAGAGCAAGAGTTCTCCCCCGAGACGTAGCGGTTATCCGTGAACTCGGTGATCAATTCTTGTGTGTTGTTTCTTTTACAAGCAACCATTCTTACTCTTTAACTCAACAAGTGGTATCAGAGCGCCAGACTTGGTGTAAGGTTGTTAAAGAGGTTCAAGTCTAGGGTTTGAAGGAGACTTACAAAATGAGCAACACTCGGGTCGAGGTGGACAGGTTTGATGGAACAGGTGACTTCTCCTTGTGGAAGGTCAGAATGTTGGCTAACTTTGGTGTCCTAGGCCTGAAAGAGATCTTGAATGATGAACAGCTGCTAAAAGACCCACCTACTGTAGAAGCAGAAGCTACAACAGCTCAACAAGACTCTCAAACGGGCACAAGTGGAGGTTTTGGGTTGTCTCCAAGTGTTGATCCTGTAAAGTTTGAAAAATCAGAGAAGGCCAAAGATCTTATAGTACTAAAAGTTGGAAATCAAGTACTAAGGAAGATCACACATTGTGAAACAGCAGCAGCCATGTGGTCTACTCTAAACATGTTATACATGGAGACTTCTTTACCTAATCGCATCTACTTACAGCTTAAGTTCTATACTTTTAAGATGACAGATTCTAAGAGTATAGATGAGAATGTGGATGATTTTCTTAAGCTAGTTGCGGACCTGAACAACATAGGAGTGGAAGTTACAAAAGAGGTTCAAGCAATCATGTTGTTGAGCTCACTATCTGAGAGGTATGATCAACTCAAGGAGACTCTGAAGTATGGTAGAGATACCTTGAGGTTAAATGAAGTCATAGGGGCTGCAAAATCAAAAGAAAGAGAGTTAATAGAAAGTGGAAAGCTTTCAAAATCACAAACTGAAGGTCTGTACGTTGAAACAAGGGACATATTTGAGAAGAGATCTGAAAGAGGAAAAAACAAACAAGGGAGAGGACGATCTAAGAGCAGAGGTAGATCAAAGTCAAGGCCGAAGTACAATAAAAACAACAAGGGCTGCTTCATTTGTGGAAAAGAAGGACATTGGAAGAGAGAATGTCTAGAAAGGTCATCAAATAAAGCTTCTAGTTCAGCTAACATTGCAACAGAACCCAAACAACCACTAGTGCTAACAGTTAGCACTCAATATACAAAGGGAGAATGGGTTATGGATTCTGGTTGTAGTTTTCACATTACACTAGACAGGGATTCTCTATTTGAACTACAAGAATTTGATGGTGGTAAGGTGTTGATGGGTAATATGACTCACAGTAAAGTAAAAGGGATTGGTAAGATTAAGATCATAAATCCAGATGACTCTGTAGTCATATTAACGGATGTGAGGTACATGCCTACAATTGGAAGGAATCTCATTTCATATGGTCAATTAGAGTTGAGCGGATGCAAGTATGAAGGAGAGGATTTTGTAGTCACTTTCTACAAAAATGGGCAAAAGGTTATCTCTGGAAGATACAAAGATGGGTTATACTATCTACAAGGAAAGGTAGTAAAAGGAGAAGTTTCAGTGGCAAAACCTGTAGCTAACATGACTAGCATATGGCATTCAAGGCTAGGTCATATGAGCATGAAGAAGATGAATGTTCTAGTGAAGGAAGGTTACTTACCAGAGAAAGAAGTTGGTAAGCTAGACTTTTGTGAGAGTTGTGTACTTGGAAAATCTCACAAGCAAAGTTTCCCAACTGCAAAGCACACCACCAGAGGTATATTAGATTATGTACACTCTGATCTCTGGGGATCTCCTTCTACTCCAGAAAGTCTTGGCGGTTGCAAGTATTTTGTAAGCTTCATTGATGATTTCTCCAAGAAAGTATGGGTGTATTTTCGGAAGACTAAAAATGAAGCATTTCACAAGTTCAGAGAATGGAAAGAAGTAGTTGAGGATCAAACGAGGAAGAAGATTAAGTTCCTAAGGACTGATAATGGTCTAGAGTTCTGTAATACACAGTTTGATAACTTGTGTAAAGAAGCGGGAATTACAAGGCACAGAACATGTACCTATACACCACAACAAAATGGTGTATCAGAGAGGATGAACATGACCATTATGGAGAAATTTAGAAGTATGCTTTCTGAGACAGGATTGGGTCAAGAGTTTTGGGTTGAGGCTACTTCAACAGCAGTCTACTTGATAAATAGAACACCAAATTCATCTATTGGTTTCAAGCTACCTGAGGAGGTGTGGACAGGTACAAAACCAGATTTGAGTCACTTAAGAAGGTTTAGATGTTCAGCTTTTGTCCATGTTACTCAAGACAAGATAAGTCCAAGAGCAGTGAAAGGAATTTTCATGGGATATCCTTTTGGTATTAAAGGATATAGGGTCTGGTTACCTGAGGAACAGAAATGCACAACAAGTAGAAACGTGATGTTCAATGAAAATGAGTTGTTCGAAGACACCTTGACATATACAAGTGAAAAGAAAGAAGAAGCTGATAAAGCTTTAAGAAAACTGAAGAAAGCTGGAAAAAAGAGTGTCTTTCAGCAACAATCTTGTCAGAGGTCCTTCTACCAGTTATTCTGATTTGGATGAAACATCTTCTCAAGGTGGAGAAACATCTTCATCAGAAAGTTCAGAAAGCTCAGGAAGTTCAGAAGAATCAGAAGTGAATGAGGAAGCTGTTGGATTAGAAAATGAACAATCTTTGGATGATTATGTGTTGGCCAGAGACAGGAAAAGAAGAAGCAACATCTGACCTCCTTCTAGATTTGAAGATGCAGATTTTGTAGCTTATGCTTTGGCAGCAGCAGAAGACTTGGAAACAGAAGAACCTAAGTCTTATGAAGAAGCTATGAAAAGCAGTAAAAGAAAGCAATGGGAAAATGCAATGAAAGAGGAGATGGATTCTCATAAAAGGAGTCATACTTGGGATCTAATTGAGAAACCTGAAAAGCAGAAACTGATTGGATGCAAATGGATCTTTAAATTAAAGTTAGGCGTACCAGGAGTGGAGAAACAGAGATATAAGGCCATGCTAGTCGCTAAAGGTTTTGCCCAACAAGATGGCATTGATTATAATGAAGTGTTTTCTCCAGTGGTTAAACATGTTTGCATCAGATCAATGTTGTCTATTGTGGTTAACATGGACTATGAATTAGAGAAAATGGATGTCAAAACAGCTTTTTTTGCATGGAAATCTAGAAGAAAGGATTCTAATGAGTCAACCAGAAGGATTTGTGCAACAGGGAAGTGAAGACAAAGTCTGTCTGTTGAGGAAGTCTTTATATGGTCTAAAACAGTCTCCTAGATGCTGGAATCAAAGGTTTGATAAATTCATGAAAGATCAACAGTTTGAAAGGACTAGTAGAGACCCATGTGTCTACATGAAAGACACCCAGACGGATCAAGCTGTTTATTTGTTGCTCTATGTGGATGATATATTGATGGCTTCAGGAAGCATGGTTGTGATTCAAAATCTCAAAAACAAGCTGAAAAGTGAGTTTGAAATGAAAGATTTGGGAAAGGCTTCAAGAATTCTGGGTATGGACATCATCAAAGACAGAGAGAAGGGAGAATTGATTTTGTCTCAGGGAAAGTACTTAGAAAAGGTGTTGAAAGTCAGATTTGATGCAAACATGTTTCATGGAAAGTACTTAGAAAAGGTGTTGAAAGTCAGATTTGATGAAAAACCTTCAATGCAAAACTTAGAACTCTTCTTGAACGTCAGATTTTGAGTGTATGAGCCCTTTACTGCTGACCAACGTTCAAGAAGAGTTCTAAGTTTTGCATTGAAGGTTTTTCAGATTCAGATTATGCAACTCAGTCACAAGGTTTGTATTTAAAGTTGGTGGAAATACAGTTTCATGGAAATCATGTTTGCAATCAATTGTGGCTCTTTCAACCACTGAGGCAGAGTACATGGCGCTGAACGAAGCAGTAAAAGAGGCTCTTTGGTTGAAAGGTATGTGTTCAGAATTGGGGTTTAAGCAAGATAGTGTTCAGGTTCATTGTGAATTCAGTTTATCACGAAAGAACAAAGCATATAGACACTAGATTCCATTTCATCAGGGATATAGTGGCACAAGGTGATGTTGTTCTACACAAGATTCACACAACAGCAAACCCAGCAGATTTCCTAACTAAGACGGTACCTGGCCAGAAGTTCCAGTTCTACTATGAGCTTCTCAACATCCGGTGAACAGGAGCAGTGGCCACATGTAACTCCAACAGTCTCACAAAACAAGGTAAAATAAGATGAGTTTGTTTTGTGAGAAGTACTCAAGTGTCAGGATTGAGTAAGGAATTAAATTGGAGTTGGTGGTTACCTGTTAAGTACTGGAACTGTGTTGGAGTTACAAGTTCCAGGTGGAGTTCCTGACAAAAACAGTTTAAAAAAAACTGTGTTAGAGATCAAGTGTCGTGAGATTGAAGAACTCACTCAAGCAGATTGACTCAAGGAAGTTAATAACCTGAAGTTGCTGGAAATTTATGTTGGAAGGGACTCTAGTTTCAGGTGGAGTCACAAAAAAAAAAAGGAGCTGGTGAGAAAATTACTTACCAAAGGTTGAACATGATCTCAAGAGAGAAGCAATGAATTGTGCTGGTGATGACAAGGTGGAGCTCATCACCTAAAATGGTTTCAAATTGAAACTTTTAAGTTTCAAAATTTCTGCAAATCTCCAAAGATCCTAGTCTCTAATTATCACAGTGAAGAGATAAGAGATAAGAGATAGAGATTAGATGTACCTGGGAGTTGGAGAGGAAGCAATGATGAGATTCAAAGGAGAAGCCTCATCGAAGGAGCTGCGTTTCTTTGATTGAAGAAGATGAAGTTGATGTCTCAAATTCACGGAGGAGCTAGAACGCCGAGAATGATTGAGCATAAACGCAGCTGGAGTTGATTGCCGACGAGAACAATGGTGTTAGCCGGAGAAGGGAGAGTTCACCGGAGTAGTTCGCCGGAGGAGGCAATGATCCGGTGACATTGAGCAGCTTCACAAAAGGACAAAGGGAAGAGATTGGTTTCGGTGATGTCGATGTCGTTGGTGTGTGGTGTTTTTCAAAAGGTGGAGATTTGTTAATTGGGTTTGACTAAACACACATATTATGGGCTTTAATGGGCCTGCAAAAATGACATAAGAAGGAATAATGTGATCCATTTGGTTCACTTAAAATATCTACAAAGATATGGGAGAGTGGAGGTAGGTGAGACAAGATATACAAAAAGTGCTTTCTAGAAAAAGTGAAAAACGAGAGAAACGAGACAGTTTTTCTTATTCTTCAAGCTTTCTTCTTCCTCCATTGTTGTATTGGTGATCCTTGTTCTTTTTGTGCGAAATCTGTAAACCAAAGACCAACATCATAAGTTAGTGGTATATGTAATCTCTCTTTCATATAGTGAAGCTTGGGAGCAAGAGTTTTCCCCCGAGACGTAGCGGTTATCCATAAACTCGGTGATCAATTCTTTTGTGTTGTTTCTTTTACAAGCAGTCATTCTTACTCTTTATCTCAACAAACTCATTGTCAATATGGTACATTAAAAAAAGTTTTGAAGATGTGGTAGAATCGAAAACTTTTATAGCCAACGTGGTACATTTAGTAAAATTCCCTTCAAAAAAAACAAAATAAATCCGTGCAACACACCGAACTTCACCTAGTTTTGGATATTTGTCAATTGTCACAAGAAGATTACAAAATCGGACCTACGAGAAAAAAAAAGAAGGACCTTGTGATGATAAACTTAGGGCCTTTCCATCATCAAAATGGGCTACAAAGCCCATTAAAAATCGGATTTTGTGGACTCACTTCAGTGCGCATCAGTTAAATCTGTATAGTTTGTTTGTCATCTTCCTTTTTCATCCATCCATGGCTCTGAGTAATTTTGTTGTGCTCTTCAGTTTGACTTTACAACTCCTCTTCCTTTTACTTGGTGTTTCATCCGAATCACCATGGATCACCGGAGATGTGAGTCAAGTCTCGAAGAAGTACCTCGAATTAGCCAAGAGTCCGGAGGTCTTCGATCGGATGGTGAGAATCAGAAGGAAAATTCACGAGAATCCTGAGCTTGGTTACGAGGAATTCGAAACCAGTAAACTCATTAGGTCGGAGCTTGACCTTATCGGAGTTAAGTATAGGTATCCCGTAGCTACCACCGGTGTTATTGGTTATATCGGCTCCGGAGAACCACCGTTCGTTGCTCTGAGAGCTGATATGGATGCTTTGCCTATTCAGGTGTAGTTACCAAATTCCCAGAATTGATTCGATACATTTTAAAGTCTTTGATTTTAATTCTTGTTGATGGAATTAGATTAGGGGCTTGCTTGATCATAGGTTTGATTATACATACACTAGTACCAATGTACCATTCTCTAAAGTAATGAAGATGATGTTGATGGAATTAGATTAAACTACTTGCTTGATGCCTTGATCAGAGGTTTGATAATGATTACACATACACTAATACCAATTTCTTAGGTAATGAAGATGATGAAGGGTTATAATATTGTTTTGAATTGATTCTTGAACTTAGGAAGCTGTTGAGTGGGAGTATAAGAGCAAAAATCCTGGGAAAATGCACGCTTGTGGACACGATGGTCATGTTGCTATGCTTCTTGGTGCTGCTAAGATACTTCAAGAACATCGCGGCGATTTGCAGGTCTCTATGCATTTCCTGCATTTGCCCTTTTTAAAATACTTTCATGAGTAACATTGGCCTAATACATTTCATTTCTTTGTGTGTTTTTTTGGTTAGGGAACTGTGGTGCTTATCTTTCAGCCAGCTGAGGAAGGTTTACGCGGAGCTAAAAAGATGATAGAAGAAGGAGCGTTGAAGAACGTGGAAGCTATTTTCGGGTTACATCTTACCAACCGAGTTGCCTTTGGCAAAGCCGCTTCACGTGCAGGTCCCTTGCTGGCTGGAGCTGGATTCTTTGAGGCTGTAATCAGTGGGAAAGGAGGTCATGCTGCCATCCCTCAGCATACGATAGATCCTGTTGTTGCAGCTTCAAGCATTGTCCTCAGTCTTCAACACTTGGTTTCACGTGAAACTGACCCTTTGGATTCAAAGGTTTCATTTTTTTACTCTTTGATCTCATCATACCTGGTCTTGGTTTTCTAGAACACATTTGTGTGTTCCTCTTCAGGTGGTCACAGTGTCTAAGGTTCATGGTGGCAATGCGTTCAATGTCATCCCTGATTCAATCACCATAGGAGGAACTCTTCGAGCCTTTACCGGGTTTAGTCAGCTTCAACAGAGAATCAAAGAGGTGACGCGATCCATGATTGTGCCTTAATGAATTTTTGTGGTATTATGCTTTACCATAGAACCAATACCCGGTTGCAACTTTTGATTCTAGGTGATTACCAAGCAAGCAACTGTCCATCGGTGCAATGCATCTGTGAATCTAACACCAAATGGCAAAGAACCGTTACCACCAACAGTGAACGACATGGACTTATACAAGCAATTCAAGAAGGTGGTCGGAGACTTGTTGGGTCAAGAAGCTGTTGAGGAAGCACAACCGTTGATGGGATCAGAGGACTTCTCAAAGTTTGCAGAAGTAATCCCTGGCCATTTCTCCTTCCTGGGAATGCAAGATGAGACCAAAGGGTATGCGTCATCTCATTCACCACTCTATAGAATTAACGAGGATGTGCTTCCGTATGGTGCTGCAATCCATGCATCGATGGCTGTACAGTACCTCAAAGAGAAAGCTTCTAAAGGTTCTGCCACAGGCTTTCATGACGAACTTTGAATTTGTCTAGATAGTTCCAGACTTGAGTTATTTTGGCTCGTTCATATTTCTTAGTAATAGTAAAAGTCACATTCCACGGAAATAAATGTTATTTGCAAAATTCTTGTCAAACTATTTGTCGCATAATTCGATTTCAATTATGAGAGAAGTCATAGCAGAGCATTTGAAATCCAAAGAAGAAATCAGCAATTGCTGTGCTGTAATTGATTTGTGTAAAACTGTTGAGCAAAACAATAACTAAAAAAACTGTATTTCATAGCATAGAATCAAAACATAATAGTTAAGTGCCAAAAGAAATTAAACGAAGAAGAACAAAGATTCCCAAAGTTACAAAATAGATTTTCCCAGCTTCTCTACCAAAACATACAAGTTCAGTGAGAGACAAAAGATTCTTTTCAAGCTTCTCTGCCAATCTATTTCTCAGAAGAGTTAGGTCCTCTCTTCTTTCCGAAACCAACAACTGCACAAATCAATTAACAAAGTGTAAACGATTTGTTAAGCAAA
The DNA here is from genome assembly GCF_000633955.1 of Camelina sativa. Taxonomy (NCBI): domain Eukaryota; kingdom Viridiplantae; phylum Streptophyta; class Magnoliopsida; order Brassicales; family Brassicaceae; genus Camelina; species Camelina sativa. The sequence goes on from NC_025702.1 coordinate 15,019,496, forward strand.
ATCCATTTACAGATGATAGCTTCATTGGTTCAACAAAACATTCTAAAGCAATTACCAATTCCCCAAAGCAATTCTCAGCTAAATTACGCAACAATGCAAGAGACTTAATCCAATAAAAAGTAAAAGTATCGAGATCGGGAATATTACCGGCGGTGACGAAACGGCGGTTGTGCTGCATACGCTTGTGAGCACGACCTCTGGGCTTCTTCTTCTTATCTTGCTTGGCAACCTTGGGTGTTTGTCCTCTAACCTTACCGGCACGAGCCAAAGATCCATGAACCTTTCCTGTAAATCATTGACAAAAAACACTCACTGTTAAACAGATCCCGCATCAGAAGAAAAAATAAACAAAATGAAGAAGTTTTCCGAGGCTTTACCCATGATTGATTTGCTTTTCTTCTCTTTGTACTTCGGTTACCGACGACGGCTGCGAGAAGCTGAAACGAGTGAGTGCGTAAGCTCAGAAATTAGGGTTTCTTTAGATAAATGAATGTGTAATTTATATATTCCCTTGATGTTGTTCTATTGGGCCTTTTATTAGGCTTAGGCTCAATAAATAAATAGTAAGCCAATATGTAGTGGGCCTTTTTTTGACCAAAAAAAAGGCAATACTTTAGATACGAAACAAAAGATTCAATCTTATTCGTTGGAATCTTTTGGTATTATTAAATTTCCAATTTTAACCCTGCAGAATCCTCTCAATAACAAAGACTCTGAAACCTCTTTTAGGGTTTTATTATCTCAAATCGCGACGCCTCCCCAAAATTTCGTGCTTCAGATTCCGAAGATCAAAAACAATGGCTGATGAGATTGTGCCACCGGCGAACGAGTTAGCCGCCGTTGCATTGGGTAACGATGGATCCACGGTGAAGAGAGCGGAGTTTTCTAACCGTGTTCTGATTAAATCGATTCTAGGTCGACCTGACGGCGGAGCTACACTCGCCGGTCAAAAAGTTCGAATCGGCGGTTGGGTTAAAAGCGGAAGGGAGCAAGGGAAAGGGGCTTTTGCTTTCCTTGCGGTGAACGATGGATCTTGTCCAGCGAATCTTCAGGTTATGGTTGATTCGTCTCTTTATGATCTCTCTAAGTTGGTAGCGACGGGAACTTGTGTGACTGTTGAGGGAGTTTTGAAGCTTCCTCCGGAAGGTAAAGATAAGCAGATGATTGAGCTTAGCGTTGAGAAGGTGATTGATGTGGGAACGGTGGAGGCTAAGTATCCGCTTCCTAAGACTAAGTTGACTCTTGAGTTTCTCAGAGATATGCTTCATCTTCGTCCCAGGACTAACTCGGTAATACGTCTTACTTCTTTCACTGAGATTGATTCAAACTTGTTAATATGTCTCTCTGTTTGATTTGTATCACTGAATAAGTTGACTTGTGAAGATCTATACTTTATTGTTTGACCTCTGAAGCTCTGAGTTTATACTGTGTGCTTATGGTGATATTTGTTATGATTTCAGATCTCAGCAATTGCAAGAATCCGTAATGCGCTTGCTTTCGCCACCCATAGTTTCTTCCAAGAACATAGTTTCCTTTACGTCCACACTCCGATCATCACAACAAGTGACTGTGAAGGTGCTGGTGAAATGTTCCAAGTAACAACCTTAATCAACCACACTGAGCAGGTTGAGAAGGATCTCATTGTTAACCCTCCACCCACCGAGGCTGATGTTGAAGCGGCGAGGCTTATCGTTAAGGAGAAAGGTGCAGCTGTAGCGCAACTGAAAGCTGCCGATGCAAGCAAGCAAGAAATTAAAGCTTCTGTTGATGAACTTACTATAGCAAAGGCGAATTTAGCTCAAGTTGAAGAAAGGTCAAAGCTTAAGCCTGGACTACCTAAAAAAGATGGAAAAATTGATTACTCCAATGATTTCTTTAGCCGTCAAGCTTTCTTGACAGTTTCTGGTCAATTACAAGTGGAGACCTATGCTTGCGCTCTGAGCAGTGTGTATACGTTTGGCCCTACTTTCCGGGCAGAGAACTCTCACACTACAAGGCATCTTGCTGAGTTCTGGATGGTTGAGCCTGAAATTGCTTTTGCTGATCTACAGGTAATATATACATATGGTATTCTTTTGTCTCTTCTTAATCACAATATAGCTGCAGTATCTTAGAAACCTTCTTTGAAATTTGTGTAGGACGACATGAACTGCGCAGAAGCGTATGTGAAATACATGTGCAAGTGGTTGCTCGAGAAGTGTTACGATGACATGGAACTTATGGCTAAGAATTTCGACCGGGGATGCATTGAGAGGTTACAATTGGTAGCCTCAACCCCGTTTGGGCGTATAACATACACTGAAGCAGTAGAGCTACTTGAGAGAGCTGTAGCTGAAGGAAAGAAATTTGAGAACAAAGTGGAGTGGGGAGTCGACTTGGCCTCAGAGCATGAAAGGTTTGTGATAATCCTTCATAAAAAAAACCATTCCTCAACTTTTTAAACACTTGCAAGAAATGGTTGCTAACCAAACATGTCTTTGCACTTACAGATACTTGACAGAGGTTATGTTTCAAAAGCCAGTTATTGTCTATAACTACCCGAAAGGAATCAAAGCTTTTTACATGAGACTTAACGATGATGGAAAGACAGTTGCTGCTATGGATGTCCTCGTTCCAAAGGTAATAATAAAACTCACCGTCTTCTTATATTGCCATTCAATCATTGAGGAAAACACACATCAACTGGCTATTTTGGTTATCTGTTTTCTTTGTATATCAGGTTGGAGAACTCATTGGTGGAAGCCAAAGGGAAGAACGATATGATGTCATCACCCAGAGGTGTGTGAAAGTGAAACCAATATTCAAATATTTGGCTCTAATTTTGGTTTCTTCTGTGATCGTTTATGAAGCAAAATCTGTTTTGTTTTTTTTTTTGTTTTTTTACAGGATCAAGGAGATGGGTCTACCAATTGAACCATATAAGTGGTACATTGACTTGCGCCGTTATGGAACAGTGAAGCATTGTGGATTTGGACTTGGCTTCGAACGCATGATTCTGTTCGCTACAGGAATTGATAACATCAGAGACGTTATTCCTTTCCCTAGGTATCCTGGAAAAGCTGATCTCTGATTCTTCTCTAGACATCTCTACAAACACAATTTCGTTTTTTATTAACTGGTCTGGTTTTGATAACCGACACGGTTTAGTTTATACTTTAAGTTGGTTAAATGAAAATTGTATGGTTTTTTGACTCTTTATTTTACTGGGTTTGTTCGATTATCCCGATTTACCAAAGTCAGTTAATACCACAAACTCTCTATTAATGATTGGACAAAACTATGTTGATAACAATTGGAAACCGAAAACTTTTCAATTTAAAGTTTTAGAATTAGATAATAAGAGAACAAAAGTCAATATGTACGAGTGGTTAAGGAGACAGACTCGAAATCTGTTGGCCTGCGCAGGTTCGAATCCTGCTGTTGACGTCCTTCTTTTATATGTCCATTTTTACCTCAAAAAGTCAAAACAGAGATCAACAGAGTAACGAACAAGAAAATGTATAGGTTTTGAGCTTTATTATTAACGATGAATAGGGTCATAAAAAAGATATCGATTGATGAGCAATTGCATTAAAAGAGTAGTAAACTTTGAAAATATAGATTCTAGTATTCTACCGGCAAGATTCTTTTAAGGAATTCCAATCCTGCATCTACACAAGTGTTTCACATGCTGGGTTTAGGGGACACTTCTTTGTTCCTGCTTTAGGTCCATAAACTGCAGCTACAAATTTTGTATCCCCTGAAAACAAAATGCAATTACCCAGTTGAAAATCCCCTGAAACATGGAGATTGACAAAAAAATGGTACCTTGAGTTCCTCCATCTTCTGTCCATCTCCATTGCAGCAAATTAATTACTCTCTAGCTCCTCTCTTAAGCCCTGATACGGGTCTGGTTAATATTAACGGTTCAGTTTAATTCAATCATGGTCTAAGTAATTGAAGTCCTGCTCAAGCTAAGGTTCTGCTAGAGGCGTCGATATTTATAATCACATGATCTTCTAGGGTTTTGTCTCTTGTTGCTCGGTGTCAATGTGGCATTGTTTGTATCTCACGCTATTCTTTTTTTCCTTCTTTAATATTATTTTTTTCAGGTTCGGAAAGACCAAAGTATGACGATTGTAATACTCTACTATCTTGGGTTTGTGACAGGATTATTAAACCGGTTTGGTTCGCTAAACGGTTAACTCAGATTAGGGCTTCTATTTGTATGCCTTTGGCTAGTTACGTTGAAATGAGTGTTCAAGAAAGCGGTTTAGGCAGCCGTTTAGGCGCCGTCTAGGCGCTAGGCGTTCAGCAGACGCCTAAATGACCGCCTGAACCGCTTTAAATTACATTAATTTAATTTTAATATATATATTTTTGATTTTTAACTACATATATTTAAATTATTAAGTTTTATATCAGTATAAATAATTATAAATGTTTATATGTGGTTAATATAACTTAAATAAATGTATTTTTTTACTTTTGTTTATAATTTTTATATATTTTTATTTTTCTAACATATATTTATACATAATTATATATATTATGTTTTATGTTGTAAACGCCTAAACCGCCTGAAAACCGTCTAGACCCCGATTAGGCGTTCTAGGCGCTAGGCGCTAGGTCACCGCCCAAATACCGCCTAGCGCTTTCTTGAACACTGGATGAAATCAATCAGCAAAAATCAACATAAACAATCTGCTTCAATCTCTCTTCTTTGTCTCATCATCATCATATCATCTTCACTTACAACCATCAAATCCAGTCCTTGGATCGAAGCGATCCTTCTACCTCAGTGCCTTTTCTTAGATTAGTGAGATCCTAAGGCTGTATTTGCCTTTTCTCTTGGTGAGATCCTAGATTAGGGATTTTTTATCCAACAAAACCTGTGAACAATATGTCGCAAATAAGTGAGTTGTCTGATGATTTGCTCGTTAAGATATTATCGTTCCTTCCAACAAAAGTTGCTGTCTCAACCAGTGTTTTGTCGAAACAATGGAAGTTTCTTTGGATGTGATTGCCTAAACTTGATTTCGATGATTACAGAGATATTAATCATACAAAAAAGTCTTCACTTCTGATGTATCGTTATGAGAATCTGCCATTACACAGAGCGCCGATCCTAGAAAGCTTGGTCCTCAAGTTTCGTTTTAAATCCGAGAATATTAAACAGTGGGTTGGAATTGCAGTTTCTCGCCGAGTGCGCGAGCTAAGTATCAGCTATTTGTATGTATGGGATGTTAATTCTCAGGTATTACTGCCGTGTAGTTTGTATTCATGCACAACGCTCGTGACTTTGAAACTTGAAGGCAAGAACATTCTTGTGGATGTTCCTCCAACGGTTTGTCTCCCTTCCTTGAAAATTTTGCAACTTCTCCGTGTGACATACTCGAATGAAGATTCTCTCCCGCTGCTTCTATCCTTCTGCCCTGTTCTTGAAGCTCTGAGTATTAACCGAGGCTATGATGACAATATGAGAGCTTTAGTTATTGATGTACCCTCCTTGCGGTGTTTATCTTTAAATATAAACGCTGAATGTTCTTCTGATGATGGGTGTGTAATAGTTACCCCTTCTTTGAAGTCTTTCTATGTTGTTGATACTAGAAGTATATGCTCCTATTTGGTTGAGCGTATGCCTGATCTTGAAGAGGCAAATATCTTTGTTAAGCAAAACCCCGAGAAGCTTCTCGTATCAATCACATCTGTCAAACGTCTTTCATTACAAGTAGACTTCAACAGTAAGGAAGAGGTAAGCTGTTTTCCATCTATAAACTTCCAAGTTTTCATCAATTGCATTATATTTTACTTATATATAGTTTAACCCTATATCTGTAAGCGTTTTCACGTGTACAGCTCGGGTATCATAATGCTGGTATTGTCTTCAATCAGCTTGAACATCATAAGCTATGTATAATCAACGAGTATTGGTCCAAGTTACTTGTCCGGTTGCTCAAAGATTCACCTAAACTCCGAGTCCTTAATCTCGACGCTTCTGTAAGTTTTTATTGATATAAAATTTATCAGTATGAAAGCGTATAGTTTACTAATCTTATCTATATCCTATTGTTGTCTCAGAGTTATATACAATTTGGCAACTTTCAACCGAACATTGATTTCCACGAGTTGCCTAGTCTTGAGGGGAGCTCTGTTCCTAAATATTTTTTGAAGACTCTTGAAACTTTCGACTTTGTAGGGTACAAAGGAAGACAAGAAGAAAGATATTTCTTGAGTATTATCTTAAATTATGCTCGTTGCTTGACGCACAGTACTCGTCAATTTTGGACTGATCATTTTATGTCGCAACGTAGAAGAAACTTTGGAAATCATCAAAGTGTCGGTATATTCGATTATGGTTTTTAAATGTTTGTTTTTGTTGTCCAAGAATTAGATATTTAACTGTAGATTTTGGACTTGCTTTCAAAAATAACTATTGCCTTCTGATCATTTGGTTGATAAATTATATCGCCTTGTATCACCTACAATTTGTATGTGTATGCCTTGCGACACAACTCTCTTTTCAAAGAAGAGAACCAAATCAGGTTTTTGGAACACCCGTCTCCTTATGCTCAAATATTGTCGTAAAATTCAAGTTTGAAAGCTTAAAAGGTCACCTCATCTCCTGACTCGAATCAAACAGTCTTGACTCTTATTATGCTTCTTAGAAAAAAAGTTACAAATCGAAAATTTGATGTTGTCTTTTCGTAAGGAGTCAAAAAGGTAACTTGACCCAACCCAAATCCGTCTAGGTTCCATAATTATGTAAACCGATCTGAGCACGCATATGGGTGTATTTTCCTGCTCATAACATCTTATAAAAATTTGACGTTTGCACACGCTACACTACAAAGCCAAAGAAGAACTAAAAATATCAGATTCAACTCAATTCGATAAAAATTTGAGATTCTTAGTTGTCACATAACATACACAACACTGCTTAAGTTAATAATACTACTCATTGATGTTGTTGTATTTGAATTAACCGTCAAACACACAAATGTACATGTCTTTTGTAGTTTCATCTCAATCTCATACTCCAGTTTCAAATTTTCCTAAAATCAAACAAGAGTCAAAATAATTAGTCTAACGAAACCAGTAATCAGTAATCACATATGGTCACAGAAGATTCAAGCTAACAAAAGAAACAATGTCAGTCATGATTTAATACCAAATATCTAGTAAGTGAGGTTCTTAACATAAGAATAAAATTAAAACTACATTGGTATCATATTAGTAAGTCCTCCCTAATAATGTAATTAAACCTTTATCTTCCGGGTCGGATCCTTTCAATAATGAGGTAGTACTAATTGATAGAGCTTCACCTAGGCCTAAAGCCCACCAAAGGTTTATATATTTATAAGCGACTTCCTTCTAGGTTTTTGTTCTGTTCCTTAGTTGTGGCTTTGTTTTCGCTTGTTTTGGTTTGGTTTCTGACAAATCCTTTTAGTCTGTTTCTAACAAAAAATATGGCCAACATCAGTGACTTGTCTGATGAATTGCTGATTATGATATTATCGTATCTTCTAACAAAAGTTGCTGTATCAACTAGCGTTTTGTCCAAACGGTGGAAGTTTCTTTGGAAGTGGTCGCCTAAACTCGAGCTCGATGATTACCCTAACACCATTGATGATTTCAATCTTTCAAAATCTTCATACCTTTTTCAGTATTTTATCTACAAGAATCTGCCATTCTACGGAGCTCCCATCATAGAAAGCTTGCGCGTCAGGATACGTCTTAGAACACTTCAAAGTAAGGATTTCGAATCGTGGGTTGGATTCGCAATTTCTCGTTGTGCGCGTGAGCTAAGCATCAGCTATCTTCCTTTCTATAAAGAACATAAAGTGTTATTCCCAAGTAGTTTGTATACTTGCAAATCGCTAGTCACTTTGAAACTCGAAGGCTTCAAGATTCTTGTGGATGCTCCCCGGAAGGTTTGTCTCCCTTCCTTAAAAACCTTGGAGCTTCGACATGTGAGATACTTAAATCAAGATTGTCTTCGTCTGCTTCTACAAAGTTGTCCTGTTCTTGAAGATTTGTTTATTCATCGAGTTGGATGCGACACATTGCTAGGGTTAGTTGTTAATGTCCCTTCCTTGAAGCGTTTATCTGTACATATAGACTCGACATGTTCTATTGGTGCGAGTATCATAGTCACACCTTCTTTGAAGTATTTCAACTTTGAGGATTACAAAGTTGAAGATTGTTATTGTAAAGGATTCTCCTATTCTATTGACCATATGCCAGAGCTTGAAGAGGCTAATATCGTTGTTCTGAGAAATCCTCAAGATCTTATCGAATCAGTTATATCTTCCAGACGTCTTTCATTACGCGTAGCATTCAACTCTGCGGAAAAGGTAAGCCTTTGTTTTCAATCTCAAATTATTATATTCTCTTGAGTTTGAATCCTTTGTTTATTATGTGTGTGTGATGTGTGCAGAGTGTGTATCGTGATGGCATTGTCTTTAGTCGGCTGTAAAAGTTAGAGCTGTTTATATGCAATGATGATTGGTCAAAGTTACTTGTCCAGTTGCTCAAAGATTCTCCTAATCTGCAAATCCTCAGTCTCATTGTTGATGATGTAAGTTTCTTCGTTGATTTGTTTTGTAGTTCTAAAAGCACGATGTGGTGTACGTAGTTTTAACTCTTTATGTTTAATCTCAGAGTAAGTCACGTTTTTTGGGTTATAAACCGGTTAGCTGGGACAGCTCCGTTCCAGAATGGTTTTTGAAGAGTCTTGAAACTTTCACGTTTGAAGGGTACAAGGGAAGACAAGAAGAGAGGGATTTCTTGAGTTTTATCTCCAAACATGCTCGTTGCTTGAAATCTACATCAATCTTGCACGCATGATCCATGTTATATGCTCCCTTAAAAGAGTCATTGTATTCGTTTAAGGATGTTTCTGCTTGTTTAATTATAGATGTGGAAATTGCTTTCAAACAAAAATTGTGCCTTCTTGTCACAAGATACTGTCCTTACTCCTTAGAAAGAAGTGAAAGGTCAGGACTTTTAAATCAATCACAGCAACAAAAGAAAAAAACCAGCAAAACTTGTTCTAGTGTGAATCTCTCAATCATCCTCTTTAATAACCTTACTGCCAAGTCCATTGAGTCCTTCTGTAGGGATTTCAGCAACAGTGACAAGGGAGAAGAGATTTCTCTTACGTGCATAACACGAATCTTGGTGGACCTCTGTTTCCTCTGCTCCAGATTCACTTGGTGAAAACTAAAAGAAATTCATAAGAAGACTGGCCCAGTTCGAGGCCTNGAAAGCGTATAGTTTACTAATCTTATCTATATCCTATTGTTGTCTCAGAGTTATATACAATTTGGCAACTTTCAACCGAACATTGATTTCCACGAGTTGCCTAGTCTTGAGGGGAGCTCTGTTCCTAAATATTTTTTGAAGACTCTTGAAACTTTCGACTTTGTAGGGTACAAAGGAAGACAAGAAGAAAGATATTTCTTGAGTATTANTCTTTGAGTCTTTGTCGATTCATCTTACCCTCTCTCGATTCTTAATTAGTTCACAAACACTCGCTCTTACTCAGAGTTGAAATGGCTTTGCAATTCTACGGGAGCCTCCACTAAGTCAATCACCTGAAATTTCTAGGTTTTGTTTTTTGGTTCTCTGTTGTGGCTTTGTTTTCACTTTTCTACTAATTTGTTNCTGATCATTTTATGTCGCAACGTAGAAGAAACTTTGGAAATCATCAAAGTGTCGGTATATTCGATTATGGTTTTTAAATGTTTGTTTTTGTTGTCCAAGAATTAGATATTTAACTGTAGATTTTGGACTTGCTTTCAAAAATAACTATTGCCTTCTGATCATTTGGTTGATAAATTATATCGCCTTGTATCACCTACAATTTGTATGTGTATGCCTTGCGACACAACTCTCTTTTCAAAGAAGAGAACCAAATCAGGTTTTTGGAACACCCGTCTCCTTATGCTCAAATATTGTCGTAAAATTCAAGTTTGAAAGCTTAAAAGGTCACCTCATCTCCTGACTCGAATCAAACAGTCTTGACTCTTATTATGCTTCTTAGAAAAAAAGTTACAAATCGAAAATTTGATGTTGTCTTTTCGTAAGGAGTCAAAAAGGTAACTTGACCCAACCCAAATCCGTCTAGGTTCCATAATTATGTAAACCGATCTGAGCACGCATATGGGTGTATTTTCCTGCTCATAACATCTTATAAAAATTTGACGTTTGCACACGCTACACTACAAAGCCAAAGAAGAACTAAAAATATCAGATTCAACTCAATTCGATAAAAATTTGAGATTCTTAGTTGTCACATAACATACACAACACTGCTTAAGTTAATAATACTACTCATTGATGTTGTTGTATTTGAATTAACCGTCAAACACACAAATGTACATGTCTTTTGTAGTTTCATCTCAATCTCATACTCCAGTTTCAAATTTTCCTAAAATCAAACAAGAGTCAAAATAATTAGTCTAACGAAACCAGTAATCAGTAATCACATATGGTCACAGAAGATTCAAGCTAACAAAAGAAACAATGTCAGTCATGATTTAATACCAAATATCTAGTAAGTGAGGTTCTTAACATAAGAATAAAATTAAAACTACATTGGTATCATATTAGTAAGTCCTCCCTAATAATGTAATTAAACCTTTATCTTCCGGGTCGGATCCTTTCAATAATGAGGTAGTACTAATTGATAGAGCTTCACCTAGGCCTAAAGCCCACCAAAGGTTTATATATTTATAAGCGACTTCCTTCTAGGTTTTTGTTCTGTTCCTTAGTTGTGGCTTTGTTTTCGCTTGTTTTGGTTTGGTTTCTGACAAATCCTTTTAGTCTGTTTCTAACAAAAAATATGGCCAACATCAGTGACTTGTCTGATGAATTGCTGATTATGATATTATCGTATCTTCTAACAAAAGTTGCTGTATCAACTAGCGTTTTGTCCAAACGGTGGAAGTTTCTTTGGAAGTGGTCGCCTAAACTCGAGCTCGATGATTACCCTAACACCATTGATGATTTCAATCTTTCAAAATCTTCATACCTTTTTCAGTATTTTATCTACAAGAATCTGCCATTCTACGGAGCTCCCATCATAGAAAGCTTGCGCGTCAGGATACGTCTTAGAACACTTCAAAGTAAGGATTTCGAATCGTGGGTTGGATTCGCAATTTCTCGTTGTGCGCGTGAGCTAAGCATCAGCTATCTTCCTTTCTATAAAGAACATAAAGTGTTATTCCCAAGTAGTTTGTATACTTGCAAATCGCTAGTCACTTTGAAACTCGAAGGCTTCAAGATTCTTGTGGATGCTCCCCGGAAGGTTTGTCTCCCTTCCTTAAAAACCTTGGAGCTTCGACATGTGAGATACTTAAATCAAGATTGTCTTCGTCTGCTTCTACAAAGTTGTCCTGTTCTTGAAGATTTGTTTATTCATCGAGTTGGATGCGACACATTGCTAGGGTTAGTTGTTAATGTCCCTTCCTTGAAGCGTTTATCTGTACATATAGACTCGACATGTTCTATTGGTGCGAGTATCATAGTCACACCTTCTTTGAAGTATTTCAACTTTGAGGATTACAAAGTTGAAGATTGTTATTGTAAAGGATTCTCCTATTCTATTGACCATATGCCAGAGCTTGAAGAGGCTAATATCGT
>NC_025702.1:15032889-15035462 GCF_000633955.1 Camelina sativa
TTTTTTTTTTTTTTTTTTTTTGGTTCAGGGTCAGGAAACCCCAAGATCTGTAGAGTGTGACAGTATCTTAGGGTTTGTAAAAGAAATGGCCAAAATCAGTGACTTGTCTGATGAATTGCTTGTCAAGATATTATCGTTTCTTCCAACAGAAGAAGCCGTATCCACTAGCCTTTTGTCCAAACAGTGGAAGTTTCTTTGGATGTGGTCGCCCAAACTCGATTTCAGCTTTACTACTCCTTCAAAGTCTACATGCCTGAGGGATTTTATTGCCAAGAATCTACCATTACACAAAGCTCCTATCATAGAAAGCTTGGTCCTTTGCTCCTTTCCTGGAGCAATTCAACCTGAGGATTTGGATTTGTGGGTTGGAACGGCAGTTTCTCGATGTCTGCGTGAGCTAAGTATCGATTTATATTATACCGAAATGCAACCTTTTGTATCATTGCCCTGTAGTTTGTATGTATGTGTGTGCCTTGCGACTCAAGTCAAGTTTGAAAGCTCAAAGGGTTTGACTTAACCCGAATCACACAGTGCTATGCTTCTTTAGGAAGTTAAGATTAAATCGAAAATTTGATGTTGTCTTATATGGGATGATTGACGGTATCCAAATCCGTCAATACACCCCCCTACGTGTTCAATACATTATGTTCCCTGCTCATGAGTCATGAGTCATGACATCTTTATCAAAAAATTGAGGATTAATTAGATGGATCATCCCTACGATAGTTTCTTTGTAAATGTGAGATTTTTAACAATTTACCACCAAAGATTAACTAAAAGAAAAAATCAGATGATAAGAGCACATCAAATTATATAAATCATGAAGAGTAATATATAAAACCAAGTTAAACCAACAAAACATGTTCTACTAATTCTCTCTCACTCTCATTCCTCATTAAGGACCTCTGATTCATCTGCTCCATATATTTGCTTGTTCTATTTCACCTCCACCCTCACATCCGGAAACTTCTTACAAAACACTTCCTTCTTATTCATCCCCGTTCGCCTTCTAGCTAGGTTCGAGCTTTATATTAGACGGTGGATTGACATGATGGGCTTAAGAAAAATGTTCTATAAGACATGAAGTGATGGAAAAATAGAAGATTTACTTTATTTATGTTAATCTCTTTTCCTTATTACGTCAGGTTAAGGCAAAGACTATTGCCTATATATGTTTACGACATGATGGAATTAGGTCACCGTCTAAAACTTTATCTTGATTTGTGAATTTTCTAGGTTTTTGTTCTGTTCCTCTGTTATGGCTTAACCCAGCAATTTCTCATTATTGCTAATAATAGAATCTACCTCGTAAAGTGCTGAATTCAAAAAAATCAAGGTCTTTAGTAGATATGGCTAAAATCAGTGAGTTGCCTGATGAATTGCTGGTGAAGATATNCCCTTCCTTGAAGCGTTTATCTGTACATATAGACTCGACATGTTCTATTGGTGCGAGTATCATAGTCACACCTTCTTTGAAGTATTTCAACTTTGAGGATTACAAAGTTGAAGATTGTTATTGTAAAGGATTCTCCTATTCTATTGACCATATGCCAGAGCTTGAAGAGGCTAATATCGTTGTTCTGAGAAATCCTCAAGATCTTATCGAATCAGTTATATCTTCCAGACGTCTTTCATTACGCGTAGCATTCAACTCTGCGGAAAAGGTAAGCCTTTGTTTTCAATCTCAAATTATTATATTCTCTTGAGTTTGAATCCTTTGTTTATTATGTGTGTGTGATGTGTGCAGAGTGTGTATCGTGATGGCATTGTCTTTAGTCGGCTGTAAAAGTTAGAGCTGTTTATATGCAATGATGATTGGTCAAAGTTACTTGTCCAGTTGCTCAAAGATTCTCCTAATCTGCAAATCCTCAGTCTCATTGTTGATGATGTAAGTTTCTTCGTTGATTTGTTTTGTAGTTCTAAAAGCACGATGTGGTGTACGTAGTTTTAACTCTTTATGTTTAATCTCAGAGTAAGTCACGTTTTTTGGGTTATAAACCGGTTAGCTGGGACAGCTCCGTTCCAGAATGGTTTTTGAAGAGTCTTGAAACTTTCACGTTTGAAGGGTACAAGGGAAGACAAGAAGAGAGGGATTTCTTGAGTTTTATCTCCAAACATGCTCGTTGCTTGAAATCTACATCAATCTTGCACGCATGATCCATGTTATATGCTCCCTTAAAAGAGTCATTGTATTCGTTTAAGGATGTTTCTGCTTGTTTAATTATAGATGTGGAAATTGCTTTCAAACAAAAATTGTGCCTTCTTGTCACAAGATACTGTCCTTACTCCTTAGAAAGAAGTGAAAGGTCAGGACTTTTAAATCAATCACAGCAACAAAAGAAAAAAACCAGCAAAACTTGTTCTAGTGTGAATCTCTCAATCATCCTCTTTAATAACCTTACTGCCAAGTCCATTGAGTCCTTCTGTAGGGATTTCAGCAACAGTGACAAGGGAGAAGAGATTTCTCTTACGTGCATAACACGAATCTTGGTGGACCTCTGTTTCCTCTGCTCCAGATTCACTTGGTGAAAACTAAAAGAAATTCATAAGAAGACTGGCCCAGTTCGAGGCCT
>NC_025702.1:15036707-15058287 GCF_000633955.1 Camelina sativa
TATGGGATGATTGACGGTATCCAAATCCGTCAATACACCCCCCTACGTGTTCAATACATTATGTTCCCTGCTCATGAGTCATGAGTCATGACATCTTTATCAAAAAATTGAGGATTAATTAGATGGATCATCCCTACGATAGTTTCTTTGTAAATGTGAGATTTTTAACAATTTACCACCAAAGATTAACTAAAAGAAAAAATCAGATGATAAGAGCACATCAAATTATATAAATCATGAAGAGTAATATATAAAACCAAGTTAAACCAACAAAACATGTTCTACTAATTCTCTCTCACTCTCATTCCTCATTAAGGACCTCTGATTCATCTGCTCCATATATTTGCTTGTTCTATTTCACCTCCACCCTCACATCCGGAAACTTCTTACAAAACACTTCCTTCTTATTCATCCCCGTTCGCCTTCTAGCTAGGTTCGAGCTTTATATTAGACGGTGGATTGACATGATGGGCTTAAGAAAAATGTTCTATAAGACATGAAGTGATGGAAAAATAGAAGATTTACTTTATTTATGTTAATCTCTTTTCCTTATTACGTCAGGTTAAGGCAAAGACTATTGCCTATATATGTTTACGACATGATGGAATTAGGTCACCGTCTAAAACTTTATCTTGATTTGTGAATTTTCTAGGTTTTTGTTCTGTTCCTCTGTTATGGCTTAACCCAGCAATTTCTCATTATTGCTAATAATAGAATCTACCTCGTAAAGTGCTGAATTCAAAAAAATCAAGGTCTTTAGTAGATATGGCTAAAATCAGTGAGTTGCCTGATGAATTGCTGGTGAAGATATTAATGTTTCTTCCAACAAAAGCTGCTGTATCAACCAGCGTTCTCTCGAAACAATGGAAGTTTCTTTGGATGTGGTCGCCTAAACTTGACTACATTGATTACGATGACATTATTCTTAGCAATAGTTTAGAGGACCCATATCCAGGATATCAGGATATTTTTACAAGAATATGTCATTACACAGAGCTCCTATCATAGAAAGCTTGAGCTTCACTTTTATGTTTGGATTACTTCGACCTGATGATTTGAGATCGTGGGTTGGAATTGCAGTTTCTCGCTTTGTGCGTGAGATAAGTGTATATATAGATAATCCCAATGTTGCATCATTGCCAAGCGACTTGTATACCTGCAAATCTCTCGTGAGTTTGAAACTTTTAGGCGCCTTCAATCTTGTGAATGTTCCTGGAATGGTTTGTCTCCCTTCCTTGAAAACTTTGGAACTTCAACGTGTGAGATACTCGAATCAAGAATCTCTTCCACTGCTTTTATCACATTGCCCTGTTCTGGAAGATCTAAGAATTGGGCGATGCTATAAAGACAATGTGAGAGATTTCGTTGTCATTGTCCCAACCTTGAAGCGTTTATCCTTAGATATGACCTGTGACGTTTCTTCTGATCGATGCGTGATAGTTACCCCTTCGTTGAGGTATTTCAAATTTATGGATGCTAGACGTGGTGATATCTCCCACTTGGTTGAGCATATGCCAGATCTTGAAGATGCAGATATCAGTGAAGTCAAGCTTCTCAAATCCGTCACATGTGCCAAACATCTTTCATTCACATTGTACAACAATGCAGAGGTAATATATGTTCCCATCTGTCAACATCAAGTTCTGATCAATTAGGTTTTCTTTGAAATTTGTCGTCATCTGTGTGCAGATCACTGTGTATCCTGATGCTATTTCCTTCAATCAGCTTGAAAGTTTGAAGCTCAAAATTATATGCAAGGTTAATTGGTCGCAGTTCCTTGTCCAGTTACTCAAAGATTCTCCTAAACTGCAAATCCTCCATCTCAATCTCCAAGTAAGTTTTTTTTTTGTTTTTTACAGTTTTGCGGTCAAAAGGACAAATAGATATAGCGTAGTTTTAACTCGTATTTTTCTTTTTAGAATCAGCAATATTCAAGCTATGAGGGGTATGAATCGGTTAGCTGGATCAACAATGAGAGCTCTATTCCTAAATCTTTGCTGAAGAGTTTAAAAACTTTCGAGTTGAAAGGGTACAAGGGAAGCCTAGAAGAGAGAGATGTCTTGAGTTTTATCTTCAAACATGCTGCTCATTTGAAATCGTCATCAATCTCGCAGTGATCATGTTATGTTCCACAGTAGATACTTGAAAAAATGATCAAAGGTTGTGGGTTTTTTTTTCAAATTTTTGCTATCATTCTGCGATGACTAATAATAATTTCTACGATTTGAATGTGTATGTCTTGCGGCTCTTTTCAAAGAACAGAACCAATTCAGGTTGTGGAACATTCTTCTCCCTTATGTTCACTTACTCTGGTCGTTGGTTTTATTTTGAGTTACTAGTTTTTTTACTCTAGAGAGACCATTACTAGTTTATGAATTATATAATTACTTTATATTTTTTTTGGTATAAATAATCTATATTATTATTTTAAAGTGCAATTTAGTTTATGACCTTCAAATTTTGCTTATTTAATATGTTTTATTTACAACATTAATCCATAACAGTTTTCCTAAAATAACATTCCGTAGAAACTCAATTAATGGAATTATTTAAATCTACCTAATTTGATACGTTTATTGCCATAAATAGCTGGACAACATTTATACATTTCGATTTTTCCACGAACAACTCTACACATTAAATTTTTAATCTCATAAAAATATTCAAATATATTTTAATAGATCTTTATAGAAAAAATATGTTAGTTTCCCTAAATTATCTCGCCTTAATTAATAGTTTTCATTTAATATTTTCTATATTTATTGAAAAATATACATTATATTAGCTTAAAATCGAGAATAGAAACAAACAATATCTCCAATTTCCTAAACAAAGATAACAAAGAGAATGAGTAAATGCTACCAATAAAACGAGTAATTGATAAATTAAAAATGAAAAGAATTAATTTTTATATACATTAAACACATAAAATAACTATTACTTCTCACATATCTCTATATTATTCTACATAAAAAAAACACAATCAAGCGGTGTACCGCGGATCAAAACTTATAAAACATAGTACCATTTATATTAGAAAACAAAAAAAAAACTTAACCATTTTATTTAAAATCATATATGAACATTAAAATTGTCCCGTAAATTCAATAAATAGTTATAGGTATATAATTTAAAATTAATAAAACAACAACAAAATAACAAACAAATATAATATACATATTTTAAATATTTAAAATTTTAAAAATATAGCTCCGCGGTTACACCGTGGATTAAATCATAGTTTATCTTTAAATTAAATTAGTAAAAAAAAACTAACAATCCAACTGTATGTAAAAAACACTTTAGAAAAAAAACATTAAAATCCAATAAAAAAATCAGTAATAAATGAATAAGACTGGATTTTGAACTAATACACTGGATATCGAGGCCCATTAAGAGGCCCATGAGATGTTTATGTCATTGAAGGTTTTTTTTGTTTGTCAAAAGCAGCTGACGGTGGTGATTCGATTGGTGTGAGAGAGAGTTATCGACGGCGAAGAACGAAGTTCTGCGATTCCGATAACTTCTGATAAACTAACAACTCCTCCTTCTTCATTCTCCCTTCACTTTATAGGTTCGAGCTTTTCTGATTTACGTTATCAGCTTTGTTTAGGTCCTACCATTTCTCGATTCCTATCTCACAAACACTCGGTCTATTTAGAGTTGAATTGAGTTTTACAGTTCTTCGGGCGCCTCCACTCCACTCTAAGTCAATCACCTGAAAATTTCTAGGTTGGTTTATTTTGGTTCTGTTCCTTTGTTGTTGTGGCTTTGTTCACTGTTTGGTTGCCTTCCGACAAATCTCTTTTGTCTTATGGTCGTTTCTTGTGATTTTTGTTTTTAGGATCAGTTCTGTGACATAGATATGGTTAAGATCAGTGAGTTGCCTGACGAATTGCTGGTGAAGATTTTATCTTTCCTTCCAACAAAAGAAGCTGTGTCCACTAGCGTATGGGAGTTTCTTTGGATGTGGTTGCCTAAACTCGATTTCTACTTTAGTGGTCTAATAATAGAAGCTGTTCCTCTGTTGTGGCTTTTTAACCCAGCAATTTCTCATTATTGCTAATAATAGAACCTATCTCGTAAAGTGCTGAATTCTCCTTCGGATAATCAAGGTCTTTAGTAGATATGGCTAAAATCAGTGAGTTGCCTGATGAATTGCTGGTGAAGATATTAACGTTTCTTCCAACAAAAGATGCTGTATCAACCAGCGTTTTGTCGAAACAGTGGGAGTATCTTTGGATGTGGCTGCCTAAACTCAAGTTCAACTTTCCTACTAGTCGTTCGAAGTATGCATGCCTGAGGGATTTTATCGCCAAGAATCTGCCATTACACAAAGCTCCTGTCATCTAAAGCCTGCGCCTTTGCTCTTATTATAGTTTATTACTTCGACCTGAGGATTTGAGATCGTGGGTTGGAATCGCAGTCTCTCGCTTTGTGCGTGAGCTAAGTATCCATTTATCTTGTTCCAAAATGCAACCTTTTGTATCATTGCCCAGTAGTTTGTATAGCTGCAACTTGCTCGTGACACTGGAACTTGGCGGCCAGAAGATACTTGTGGATGTTCCTCCAACGGTTTGTCTCCCTTCCTTGAAGACTTTGAAACTTCGATATGTGACATACTCAAACGACGAATCTCTTCGACTGCTTCTATCCTGTTGCTCTGTTCTGGAACATCTGAGTATTTACCGAGAAGAGTCAGAACACTATGACAATGTATTATTGCCGTGTAGTTTGTATTCCTTGAAGTCACTCGTGACTTTGGAACTCCAAGGGCAGAAGATTCTTGTGGATGTTCCTCCAACGGTTAGTCTCCCTTCCTTGAAAACTTTGCAACTTCGATGTGTGACATACTCGAATGAAGATTCTCTTCCGCTGCTTCTATCGTATTGCCCTGTTCTTGAAGATCTGATTATTAAATATGACAATCTGAGAAAGTTGGTTATCATTGTCCCATCCTTGCAGCGTTTATCTTTATGTATAACTACAGATTGTTCTTCTGATGGGTGTGTGATAGTTACCCCTTCTTTGAAGTCTTTCAATGTTGTGGATGAAAGAAGTCCAATCCCCTATTTGATTGAGCATATGCCAGAGCTTGAAGAGGCAGATATCATTCTAATCGGAGATACTGAGAGGCTTCTCAAATCAATCACAAATGTCAAACGTCTATCATTAAGCATTACATTCAACAGTGGAAAAGAGGTAATATATTTCCATCAGTCCACAAGTTTTCAGTCTCATTATTTCACTTAAGAACATGTAATCGGATTTTCTTGACTTTGATTTCTTTGTTATTGCGTTGTCATGTCTGCAGAATGTGTATCCGGATGGTGTTGTCTTCAGTCAGCTTGAAAATTTGAAGTTAGATATACGCAGCCGGAATTGGTCAAAGTTACTTGTCCACTTGCTCAAAGACTCTCCAAACCTGCGGGTCCTCGATCTCGAGGTCAATGGTGTAAGTGTTTCTCTGTCAACTATTTTGCGGTAAAGCTTCGTATGGAATATTGCTGCGATTTTAATTCTTCTTCATTTTTAATTTCAGTTCCAACAAATTCATGGGGTGTATGAACCGCTTAGCTCGAGGAATAATCAGGGATGCATTCCTACATGTTTCTTGAATAGTCTGGAGACTTTTAAGTTTACATGGTACAACAGTGAGGAACAAGAAGATAGGGACTTCTTGAGTTTTATCTTCAAACATGCTTGTTGCTTAAAATCTACATCAGTCGTGCACATATGATGATGCTATGTTCCACAACTGAAACTTGAAAATGACGTTTTTTCACAACATTAGAATCTGCCATTCTACGGAGCTCCCATCATAGAAAGTTTGCGGCTCAGGATACGTCTTAGATCACTTTAACGCAAGGATTTCGAATCGTGGATTGGACTCGCAGATTCTTGTTGTGCGCGTGAGCTAAGGATCAGCTATTTACCTTTCTATAAAGGAACCTGATATGTTATTCCCAAGTAGTTTGTATACTTGCAAATCGCTTGTCACTTTGAAACTCTTTAAGGCTTCAAGATTCTTGGAAATTGACAATAAAGTACTTATAACAATGGAAGATAAATAGGAGGAAAGCACTGCAGATTCCAGGCACAAATGTTAAGTACAAGAGGCGTATAGACTCATCAGATGAACAATATATACTTTGCTCAAGGTAAATATGAAAATTAAGCAAAGAGCAACAGAAAATATCTACCATCCCATCATCAATACAGCTTAGACCCTCATTTGAAAGCGAGTGCAAACAGAGAAACACAAACACTACTAGTTCACACCATTTCTAACCTAAAAAGTATAATCATATTGACAGACAAAACTGTAGATAAGTACAAATTCTAAGAACAAATTAATGTGAAGGAGAAAAGATGTACAAACTCGTCCACTATGCTAGTGATCCAAAGATTCGTTATTAAACAGAAAATATTACCACCCCATATCAAAATAGCGTAAGACCCTCAAAGGTCAAATCATATATCTCCCAACACAAATTCCTCTACCAACCGAGAGACAAAAGCATATAAGAAACTCACCATTGTTTGATTAGTCTGAAGATGAAGAAGGAGGAGTGTAGTTGTCCTGAAGGAGATCATCATAAGGATCCCTTCGACCAGCAACCTGACTGATAATCTTCTTGCACCTACCTCTCATGCATCTCATATATGTGTTCCCTTGCTTTATAGGTTTTGTCTTTTTGGGTTTTTAACTATATATGTGGAAATTACTTTTCGAACAAAACATGTGTTTTAACTAGATGTGGATTGTAGTTCTACTTCTATCGTCTGTTGTTCATTTTCTTTTGCCACGTTCTATAATAATTTCTACGATTAGCGTGCCTTGCGCGGCTTAAGTCTAGCTAGAACAGAACCAGTTCAGGTTGTGGAACATTCGTCTCCTTATCTGAGAAATCAAAAAGTTCGAATGAATGGAATTTCTAGGAAACGATCAAAAAGTTTGAATGATTGGAATATCTCCACAAATATTTACGAGTATCTTTTGGATTAAGGTTGATTCAATGTAAAATCACACATTTACATGATTCTTTTTGAGAGTAATAAAAATAAAACAACAATTTGGACCTTAAATATATACAACTATGCATTCAGAAAGAGTTTCACAAGAAGAAGACAGGCCCAATAACATGCCCATCCAGTCTGATGAGACGAGAGTGACGACTACTCGTTTGAGGAAGCCAAACAGTCTGATGAGACGAGAGTGACTGAGTTATCGACGACAAAGTTCTGCGATTCCGACAACTACTGCTGGTAAACAACCTACTACTTGTTCTTCCTTCTCCTCCTTTTTCGTCTTATAGAGTTCTTTGGGCGCTCCCACTAAGTCAATCACCTGAAATTCTATGCGTTTTTTTTTTATGGTTCTGTTCCTCTGTTGTTGTTGCTTTGTTTTTGATTTCTTCACTAATTTGTTTGGTTACCTTCCGACTTTTTGTTGTTGTTGTCTTATGGTGTTCTTCTTGTGATTTTTTTTTTAGTGTCAGACGACTAAAAACCCACCCCAAGTTCTGTAGAGTGTGAGGGTTTGTATAACGATATGGCCAAAATCAGTGAGTTGCCTGATGAATTGCTGGTGAAGATCTTAACGTTTCTTCCAACAAAAGATGCTGTATCAACCAGCGTTTTGTCGAAACAGTGGGAGTTTCTTTGGATGTGGCTGCGTAAACTCAAGTTCAACTTTCCTACTAGTCGTTCGAAGTATGCATGCCTGAGGGATTTTATTGCCAAGAATCTGCCATTACACAAAGCTCCTGTCATCTAAAGCCTGGTCTTTAATTCTTTTAATGGATCACTTCAACCTGAGGATTTGAAATCCTGGGCTGGGATTGCAGTTTCTCGCTGTTTGCGTGAGGTAAGTATCGATTTATTTTCTTCCAAAATTGCTGTATCATTGCCCAGTAGTTTGTATACCTGCAACTCGCTGGTGACTTTGAAACTTGACGGCAAGAGCATTCTTGTGGATGTTCCTCCAACAGTTTGTCTCCCTTCCTTGAAAACTTTGGAACTTGGATGTGTGACATGCCTTAACGACGATTCTGTGCGACGGCTTCTTTCCAATTGCCTTGTTCTGGCAGATCTAAGAATTGAACGACACTGTTATGACAATGTGAAAGCGTTAGTTGTTGTTGTCCCGTCCTTGCAGCGTTTATCTTTATGTTCAGAGAGTGCATGTCCTTCAGATGGGTATGTGATAGTTACCCCTTCTTTGAAGTTTTTCGATGTTCTTGATTATAGAGGTGAAAGCCCCTATACGATTGAGCATATGCCAGAGCTGGAAGAGGTAGATATCACTTTAATGGAAGATATTGAGGAAGATATGGGAAGGCTCCTCACATCAATCACAAATGTCAAACGTCTATCAATACACATATCATTTAACAGTGGTAAAGAGGTAAAATATGTTTCCATCTATCCACAAGTATTCAGTCTCACTATTTCACTTAGAACAGAGATTTAATCCTTTGCTATTGCGCTCTCATTTCTGTAAGCAGAATGTGTATCCGGATGGTATTGTCTTCAGTCAGCTTGAAAGTTTGAAGCTATATGTATGCCGTGAGAATTGGTCAAAGTTACTTGTCCAGTTACTCAAAGATTCTCCTAACCTGCGAATACTCGATCTCGAGGACGATAGTAGCGTAAGTGTTTCTTCGTCGGCTACTTTGCGGTAAATCTCAGCATGGTGTGTATTTACCGGTTAGCTGGAGCAATAATCAGGGATCCGTTCCTAAATGTTTCTTGAATAGTCTGGAGACTTTCAAGTTTAAAAAGGGTACAACAGTGAGGGACAAGAAGATAGGGACTTCTTGAGTTTTTATCTTCAAACATGCTTGTTGCTTGAAATCTACATCAGTCGCGCACATGTGATGAATGACGATGTTATGCTCCCCAGATTGAAACTTGAAAAATGATCCAAGACTCGTCGTATTAAGAGTTTCGTATCTGTTTTGTTGTCCAAGAACAATTAGGTTTGTATTTGAATGTTGAATGTTTTCTAACAAAATTTATGCCTTATTCATTTTGGTCAATTTA
This sequence comes from Camelina sativa, assembly GCF_000633955.1. NCBI lineage: Eukaryota > Viridiplantae > Streptophyta > Magnoliopsida > Brassicales > Brassicaceae > Camelina > Camelina sativa. The sequence continues at coordinate 15,045,756 of NC_025702.1, forward strand.
TTCTATAGTCATTAGATCCATATATTTGATACTCAGATTCTGTTTGATCATCTCTAAAATTCAACAATTTAGAAGCATCCAAGAAACTGCATAAGCAAATTCAAGTTGGTTGTTGCGCTACAAAGAAGAAAGTGAAAGCTGAAGACATTCAATTCAAACTAAGCATTTCTAGTGTGACTCTCTAAATCCTTCTCTTCAATGAAGACCTTTAGTGCCAAGTCCACTGAGTCCTTCTGCAGGGAGATTTCAACAACAGTGACAAGGGAAAAAAAAAAAAACTCTTCCTTTGCAATCTTCGTCGTCGTCGTGCAACGCGAACCCTCATCCTCCTCGGTGGTCCTCTGCTCCAGATTTGCTTGCTTCTGTATTTGCATTTCATTCACTTTCTTCTCCTTCTTCTTCCATGGCCGCCTCATTTGCGTTGATGATGATATCAGTCTCGAGATTCTTGTTCACGGAGCTTTCTTCTTCTTCTTCTTCTGCCATTGGTTCTTCCGGTTCCTGAAATCACCAGTAGGTCGAAAACAAGTTAAAAGGAAGAAGAAACGAATGAGAGATTGAGATTAATTGAGAGTGTGTTCAATTTATTACGGAGCTGAATCGTCTCATCTTCTTCTTCTCATGCTCCTTAGCTCTCAAAGATCGGATCGGAGATATCTTCTGCTGAGAAATAAAATAAAAAAATGGCGATTAATAAAACAATCAAATCGAAATCAAAAGAAACGGAGGAGGAGGAGAGTGTGTGTGTGTTTTTTTTTAGTTACGGAGGAATAGGCGTGANAAAAAAATGGCGATTAATAAAACAATCAAATCGAAATCAAAAGAAACGGAGGAGGAGGAGAGTGTGTGTGTGTTTTTTTTTGGTTACGGAGGAATAGGCGTGAAGCTCCTTCAATCGGAAGAGACGATCGACTTGGATTTCAAGGCTTTTCTGTGTATCTCCTCTCTGTAGAAGATGGCTCATCTGAAGATCCATGGCTACATCCTTCTCCTTGAGAACCTTCTCTGTTCTTTCACGATCTTCTCTCAGTCTCTCGAGTTTCTTCTTGAAAGCGCTCAGCTCCTCCGCAAGAGAAGCATCGATTATTGTGTCAAGATTCAGTTTCAGATTCTCCTTCTTCTTCTTCAGCTCTGCATCAGCTTTTGGTTTAACAAAAGTATCTTCCTCCTCTTTTGGGGTTAGGAAGATGTTTCTGGGCTGTAGAGCCTTTCTTCTACCTGAAGATTTCATTCTCTTTTTTTTTTCTTTTTTTTTTTCGTGTTCTTCTTCTTCTTCTTTGGGTTGTTGTTAGTTGGATCAGTATTTATTGATGAAAGAGAGAGAGAGAGAAGCAACTAACTAAACTAATCAGATGAGATTTTATGCTTTCTCTTTTTAATTTTTTAATTTGAATTTGAATTTGAATTGAGTTCGGCGGTTAACGGCTACTTTGGAACTTCTTCGTTTCCTATTTGTCGTATACTGTAAATGCTGGAAAAATTGTCTGTTTTGTTGGGCTAAGTTACAAATACTCACATGGACATAATTGGGCCATGTTTGGGCCATTTGAGTCTTTCGAAATGAAGATGTCACTCATAAGCGACGACGTTTCGAGATAAACGAACCAACCAAACCAAACCGAAAGAGCTGTGAAGAGAAGAAGGAAGATAAGAGGATAAACCGTCGGTTTGGTTTGTTCGTTTATCTTCAAGAAAGATCATCAGTAAATGTAAAATTGAACAAATGGGTATAACTAAGATTCAATCATCAAGAAGAAAATGGGTCTCTTCAATAAACTGCATAAAGCAAATTCAAGTTGGTTCACTACAGAGAAGAAAGTGAAAAGGTCAAGACTTTTTTTTTAAATTCAAACACAGCAACAAAAGTAAAGAAAAAGAACCAACAAAACTTGTTCTAAAGACTTCTCTCAATCCTCCTCTTCAATGACCTTTGTGCCAAGTCCACTGAGACCTTCTGCAGGGATTTCAGCAACTGTGACAAGGGAGAAGAACTCTTCCTTTGCATCTTCATCATCGTTTCTCTTACGTGCAACACGAACCCTAATCCTCCTTGGCGGACCTCTGATACCTTTGCTCCAGATTTGCTTGTTCAATTTCACGTCTACCCTAACGTCCTTAGTCCCCATTGCTTTCTCTGCGAACTTCCTGATCTCCTTAATGGCATTTGGTGCCTTCTTCTTAAAGGTGCTGTTTACAAAATCAACTTAACACATAAGTAATGATTCTAAATCACATTAAAACCAAACCCACAAAAGAAAAAAAAACACACATTCTACAAACAAAACTCTAAATCCTAATTCTGTGAACAAGATTACATCAAAATGAACTACAACCTTTCATTTCAACATTACATTTCAAAAAACTGGATCAAAACCAAACAATCAGTAATAAGATCTGAACACTGTTGGGACGTTCTTTCACAACATACGATATCATTTGCCCATGAAAGGTTTTCAAAAGATCTCTTTTTTTATGGACTAAACCTCTGATTACATTTTGAAAAAGATAAGCTAATAAAGGATCATACCAAAGCAACTACGATATGACAGAAACTAACATAATTTTCACAGCAATCCTACGGAATCAACCAATCAAGAAGCTAAAAACATGAAAACAAAGAGTGAAATCTAACAACGAGCAAAGAAGAAACTAGGGTTAAGAGAAAAGCTCACCATTTGTGAAGGCGTCTGTGGAGGTTAATGGTGTACTCTCTGGTCACCACTTCCTCTTTCCTTCCCTTTTTCTCAGACATCTTCTCTTCGTCTGCGACTTACCTCTTTACCTGCGATTTACGAAAACAACTTCACAATCGATACTTTTTAATCGGAAAGCTTAAAACAGATCTGTGAACTGCTATGTCAAGTAATTAGAATTGAGCTAAGATTGATTGAGAGAGAGAAGGAGATTTACCTTTGGGTTGAAGAACGTCGAGAAAACAGAAAGGCGACGAGGGAGGAGTAGTAAGCATATATATGCGGCACTTTGTGTTAACCCTAAAAAATTCATTTAGTGGGCTTAAATGGGCCTATTTCTTGCGCTTTCGTAGTTTTTAGTACCCCATTAAAGGCCCAAAATATAGTTTAATCAAATTTATAAACTGGTTGGTTTTGATAAACCGGTAAAACCAAAAAAAACCGAAAAATTGATCCGAAACCGTAAACTTTTAGATTACATCCGTACGAAGTAACAAAAGAAGTTTTGAGGATCTCTTCATAGATTGAGATTCCTTGTTGTTGTTGTTATATGACTTAAGACTTGAGAGTTAGTACTATGAAGTTTTGTAAGTATCAAGTTATGTCCTCTTAGAAGCTTTTCAGAGATTCCTTATGTCTTCTTGGTTTTTTTTTTAGCTTTATAAATTGAACTTCGGATAAACATGAACACCCATTCGTTTGCTTGATTATATTTTACAATTGGAAAAAAAAAAAAATGGATTTCGTTATAGAAGGAATTGATTATACTTCTTTGATTCAGAAAGCTTTGGTTCTATTGTTTTGTGTTGCTTTGTCATGGAAAATGATAATATACATGTGTAATATGTTAAACATTGAGCAAGATCCCATAAGGGTTTTGATCACCGGTGCAGCAGGTAATTGTCTCAACTAAATACTAAATTTTACGTCTTTTTTTATTACTTAAAACTTAAAACTAACTGAATGTTTGGTTTGGTTCGGTTGAACAGGAAACATAGGATATGCAATTGCTCCAATGATTGCAAGAGGTATGATGCTAGGTCCAGATCAACCCATGATTCTGCATTTACTCGGTATAGAACCAACATCAAGATCACTGGAAGCTCTGAAAATGGAGCTTCAAGATTCAGTCTTTCCTCTTCTCAAAGGTGTTATCGCTACAACTAATGTTGTTGAAGCATGTAAAGATGTAAATATCGCAATAATGATCGGCGGATACCCAAGGATACCAGGCATGGAAAGAAAAGATGTGATGTCGAAAAATGTAGTGATATATAAAGCACAAGCTTCGGCTTTAGAGAATTATGCGTCAGAGGATTGCAAGGTTCTTGTTGTAGCAAACCCTGCAAACACAAATGCTCTGATTTTAAAAGAGTTTGCACCATCTATCCCGGAAGAAAATATCACTTGCCTTACACGTCTCGACCATAATCGAGCTCTAGCTCAGCTTGCAGATAAGCTAAGTGTTCCGGTGAGCAGTGTGAAGAACGTGATCGTTTGGGGAAACCATTCTTCAACTCAGTATCCCGACACCAATCACGCAACGGTCTCTACACAAGCTGGAGATAGACCGATAAAAGAACTTGTCACAGATCAAAACTGGCTGAAGAACGAGTTTATTGCGGAAGTTCAGCAACGCGGTGCAGCCGTTTTAAGAGCACGGAAACAGTCAAGTGCTTTATCCGCTGCTAGCGCAGCTTGTGACCATATCCGTGATTGGTTTCTTGGAACCCCTAAAGGAACTTGGGTTTCTATGGGTGTTTGTTCTGACGGCTCATACGGTATACCACCTGGTTTAGTTTACTCGTTTCCGGTTATCTGTGAGAAAGGGAGTTGGAAGATTGTACAAGGACTCAGTATAGACGAGTTTTCAAGGAAGAAAATGGATGACTCTGCACGAGAGCTAGCTGAAGAGAAGGGTTTAGCCAATTCCTGTCTCAATGCATAGACCAAAAGCCGAAAAACTATGGGAGTCATGGTATAAACAATGTAGCAAAATAAATAAATTTGTCTTTCTAAATTTATTGTAAAAATAATGTAAACATACATAATAAACGGTGAGGTTCATTGATACATCTAAAGCTCTGAAAACTTGAGGTTAAAAAAATCAGCAAATCGAAAAAATAAACAATACAAAAACAAAACAGAAGGAGAGAACAGACTTTTACTTGCGAGAGTATCTCCAGATGCCAAAAACAAGAACAACCAAACTCGCAATGCCCGCCAAAATCTGGTAACCAAAGAGACACGATTTATCTTATAATGATTGCAAAATTACATCTATGGATTGGAGACAAAAGAAAGAACAACTAAACACTGACCTTGGTGTCACGGATGTAAGGAGTCTCGGACCGTGAAGCAAAGATAGATGAAAGAAATCCAAAACGAGATCTCTGCGGCATGAGAATAACAGCAGTGTACTGTTCCTTGCACGGGTGAGGAAGGATTCGCTGTAATGCAGCTTGCGCTGTTTGTGGTGCAAGTGACTCTCTCATTCGCAAACGCCCTTCTTCTAAAATCTGTAAACCATAGAGAAGTATCTTCCCATTATATATAACTCTTTATTAAGAATGATAACAGCTATCGAGTATTCACAGTATATATTTTAACTGACCTTGCAAGAGGCGCCCAAATCGCCAGCGTAGACCCTTGATTGGTATCCACGTAGAATCCTGTCTAACCAGTAATAGTTTTCCTGAACAGAAAATAAAATCCGTTTTGTTTCAGCAGCAAAATAAGTTTTTGTCTGTGACGGGTTCGTGATTGTGAATAGGCAAAAACTAAAAAACCTGCAGGCCGTTTTCGTGAGCTCTTTGTTCGATTTCAAGGATAGCTGAAATGTCTTCCTGCGAAGGGCCTTCCTCTTGAAGCCTTACAATTTCTTCCAAAGCTAAATCAACCTGAAAGACGAAGAGAGGTGGCTTTCGTCACCAAAAGGCAGCCAAAAATATAGAGAAACCATTATCAATCGTGTGAGAACAATGGACGTACCAGTTTAGAGGAGATCTCTGGATCACAGGAAAAATTTACACTGATGTCACCACGCAAATCTGCAGTTCTAGAAGGTTTATTCCCGCCAAGAAACACTGAGACTTCAGCAGAATATATCTGCTTAATAGGTAAGTTAGGTCACTAAAGATTTGGTGTGATCATCATAGAAAACTAACGCAAAGAACAAAATATACCTGCCCATGCGTGAACCTGAGAAACTGGATTATCTTGGTCTCTAGTAGTTTGCCTAAAAAGCCGATACAGTGGATTTCTTCGATCTACCATAAAAATTAATGGTACAAGAAGAAAAAATGTCATAAGTGTAATCAACGCAGGCTAGGTTCAGATGATAAAGCAGAGTCCCTTACCATTGTTCCATTTGTTAACTGCACAGGAAAGCATAACTGGACTGAACACTGGGCTTCTACCATTGGACTTCGTACAAATTCTCTGTAATATTTCCACGTTTAAAGTCAAATATGTAATTATCAAGGGAAATAGAAATACACAGTATCATTTCTCTGTTAGGTCGATGTATCAAAGTAAGATACACCTTACCTTGTTATCTTCGTAGGGAAAGTGAATGGTAAGCCCTTTAGGTCATCACGGTTGAAATTGAGAACTGGTTGAGGAGGCTTAGGTATTCCACCCTGCATAAAGTGAGCGCAAGAATGTAGTCAATTACCCCGAGCTTAGTTTTTGTATTACCAGCGATGTGATCTAACTTACCAAATACTGAAGAATTAGAGGAAGCGCGATAGTGGGATCAAGGTTCCCTACAATCACGACTGTGAAAGTTGATGGATCCCTAAAGCAACTGTTGAAGTATTCGCAAGCCTTCAAAGGGTCAACTTTCCTGAGTTCACTAATCCGAATCGGCTACAGATCAGAGAGACTAGGGGTTAGAATCAGTTGTGCGTTAACCAAGAAATATTTCGACAAAAAGAAGGAAGATATCGTTACCCTAAAGAAATAAGAATTTCCATAATTGAGTTCCTTTACTCTATTGGCAAAGACAGTGTATGGGTCTCTTTCCCGAGCACGGACTGCTTCTTCTGCCATTTGCATTACTATTCCAACCTCTTCTTCTTGTGGCATCACGTTTGTAGTAAAAAGTTGATAAACAAGCTGCAAAGAAGTATAATCAAGTTCAACTCTAAGGCCAAGATAATGCAAGTACAATTCAAAGAGAGTCGAAACATATTAGAGGAAAAACAAGAATCCAAACATTTTAGGATTCACAATATATTCAAGTTCTATCATTTAGATATTAGCAAATATGTTAATGAACTCTACTGTAGGTTTCATAGAGTTCTGTTTGTTTCAGTCAAATATGTTATGGTTAATGAAGTATAAATCGAAGAGGTCATAGTTAATGTCTTAATGAAGTCTACTGCGAGGTTTCAGCTAAATATGTTAGTAACAAGCCTGAGATCAACCAGGAAGACCTTAGAAAATACACATTCATATGGAGGAAGAAGGCAAACCTGCAAAGCAGTTTCAAGGTCTGTGGGTGAACAATCACAAGAAAAGGTTCTCATATACGGTCCGAGTCTTGCGCTAACTTCAACTCTCTTACCAGCAAGCATATCCATAAGCATTGATGGCTTATAACCAAACATACCAATTTCACCAGCAATTGTTGATCCCATTGAACATGAAATGTAATCACTCTCAGGGAGTTCAGATAATCCTCCATATGAGAACCCGGTAAAAAGAACCTGCAAGGGGAAAAGGCCAATCATGAAGTTATGGAACAATAAGAAAAAGAAGAAGCTCAGAGCTTAATATATTGCCATCTATGCATAAGCATATACACACACATGCTGATTCCAAACTATTGTAATGTCAGTTAATATAGCACCTGATCGTCCAAGAAGTCTGTGGACTTGTAGCAAACTTGCATTCCATTTGATAACGTCAATTCTGTAACCCCAACTTCTGGATATTCAAGCTGGTGAGTAACCTCCCTTCATTGAGCATTAGTGACAGATGATAAATAATAAGAAATGAAAAAAATATATGCATGTCAGTTGAGCTTTGTCTACTTTTTAGTTTAACAACATTTAGTTTCGTAAAAGACTTAAGAGATACGATAGGATGTTATTTTGTTTCTTCAGAAAACTCTTCATAACTAGTCAGCTCTCGAGGAAATTGATAATTGCACAAAGATAGTTTTTTAGGATCTCTATTCACTCTGAAAACTACAGTCAGTAGAACCAATATCCAAAAGTAAAGAAGACCTTACCCTGGAGTTGGCTTCTCATCGACAACTTCTTCTGGAATCTTTTCCTCATCCCATGGAGCAATCATCTTTTCATCTTCAAGACTATTAACCTTTGAGACAACATTTCTCAAATCATCAATCGTAGCAGCAGATCTAGGTTCCATTGTCTTGATCACACAACCACATGATGTTCTTAACTTTTCAGAGTATCTGGCTACATCTGACGCTGATATTTCTGCATCAAAGAGGAACCAATATAATTTATACGAGTTATATAACAAAAATGGTACTATAGTGACTACACTCTATAAGCAGAGTATGCATGTTCTCACGGGGTAGAAGAGTCTTCTGAAGTTGTGCCTCGTATTCAATCCCAATAACAGGTTCCTTGTGAAGGAAATGCTGCAAGATGAAAAACATGTTTAAGCAAGATTTTTGTAGATGGGAAAGACAGAATGCTGAGTATTAAAGTTCATCACAGATTTTACCTGTATATATTCATCCCGCAAGCTCGTTGATTGGACCTGATCACGTTCCAGATAAGCAGATTCAATCTCGGACATCATGAGAGCCCGAACAACAGATATTTCACGCTCCGAGAATCCGTGAAGGCGCACCCTAGCAACCTAAAACACAAGTGAACCAATAAAGGGGTGGAAGAAGAAAGTGAAGAAAACTTGGAAGAGAGGGAAAGGAGAAGAGACCTCGAGAAGCATAGACTCTAGAGATGCAAGAGTTCCTTTCTCTTTACAAGAAGAACTCATTATATAGGCCTTCAATGGGCTCACCAGGACATCAGCAGCCACAGAACACGCAAAAAATGGAGGGTCCTTTCTACGAGATATTTTGAACAGTCTCTGGTTAAGAGCATGTAGAAACATTGACTCTGCAAGCATATCCCTATAATCTTTCACTGTCTTCAGATCACTTATAGGCATCTTATAGCTAATCATTACTGCAGACTACAAGCCAAAGACCACAAAAGAAGCTTAGTAGTTACGAAATTGACATCATGCTAATATGGAAGACGTTCAGAGAGTTAAATTTGACTAACCCCAGCTGCCTCTGACTCAACAAAGCACGAAAATCGTGTCTCTTCATGAGAAGGAACAGGAAACACTGGTATCTGTGGAGGCTCGCTACTTGATCTCTTGTCCTCAAAATGTGTCTTTATCAAATCAACTACAGTCTAGAAACAAGGATTATCAACAAATTCTGACCTTACAACATAATCATAAATGCTTGAATAGCCAGGGAACAAAAGTGATAGCATAGTCATAAATGAAAATCGTGGTACCTTTGTATCTGGAAAATCTCCAACAGCCACAACTGCCATATTGCATAAATGATACCACTTCTGGTAAAATTGCTTCACAGTTGCAGCAGGAACAGATCGAATCACTTTCTCCAACCCAATAGGTAAACGTTCAGCATACTGCAGTCAAATGAAAGTCTTATTTAAGAACACATTGAAGTCTCTCTTAAACTGCAAAAAGGACTAACAATAAACATCACATACCTTTGAACCTTCCATCATCAGCTGCCAATGTGAATCTTGCATCCTTCCAGTAGCATTCCGATTCCCTCGGTATTCTTCCATAACAGCACCTCTTTCTTTGTCCAAATCTTCCTTCGAGACTCGAATCTAAACAAACCGAGTACAGATTTCAGACAGACAAAAAAAAATGAAACAAAAAGAAATGGATGAGACAGAGTCACAGAGACATTACCTCGGAGCTGAACTCTGCTAAAATGGAAATAGCCTGTGATAACAATTCAGGCTTATCAACGGGGACAAACAATTCATAGATAGTCTCATCCGCTGTGGTCATTGCGTTTTGACAGGGCCCAAACTCTGCTCCGACGCTCTCTAAGAACTTGACAATATCATGGTTTGTATATCTCGTTGTCGCACTAAATGCAAGATGCTCTACAATATGAGCAACACCACGCTGATCCTCCTCTTCCAAAACTGAACTGCCAATAAACCAAAAACTGTGTCAGCATCATTTAACGCGTAATCAAAACATTGCATCATTCAACTAAACTTCATCCCAGTTCTCTCTTATGCTCATACACTACGAATATATGAATGCATGTCACAAATCTGTTCATAAAAAAAAGTCACAAATCAAATCAAAGTTAGATCAACACTGCACAGTGACCAAATAAATCAACAATTCGACTCAGAACCAAAGAGAGAACCCTAAAACTCAGCGAGAAAAACTCAATAAACAGTAAATTCAATTCATCAACGAAGAAACAAATCAAATTCAAATGTCGTCAAAATCGAAGAAGAAGAAGAAGAAGAAGAAGAAGAGCTACCCGACTTTAACGGCGAGAGCTAGAGCAGCTCTCATCCTTGGTTTTGAGTTTCGACGAACATAGTAGACAAGACCATTATCGAGTCTTCCATAATCAGCACCAAAAGGCTCAGGCTCGTTACCGAGTTCTTGTTCCATGTCCACACTCATCAGTTTCAGCGACCTGAATCCATGTTTCCTCAAGACCTTCTTCGAGCTCTCTCCTGCAATCAAATCCATCTCTCTCTCTCTCTCTCTCTCTCTCTCTCTCTCTCTCTGCCTCACTCTGTCAAAACAGAACACAAAACAAATTCTTCTGCCTTTGGAGACGGCAGAATTAGTCCCACCTTCGAGATTTGTTCTTCTTATGTTTTTTTTTGGTCTTGACAACCGGTTCGCCCGGTAATTTTAATACGACCAGCATTGGTTTCCTTAACCAGAATTCCAGTTTTTGCTAAAATTCGATCGGAATATTCCAATTATCGTCGACAGTCTTAATTGAACCGCAGTTTACGAGGTAACGATGTAAATTGTACCAATAATAATATAACCGGACGAAACCACTAATCCGGAAGTACATTAGTTTACTCAACCTCCTCCACTACAAAACGAATACAAACAGGTTTGTCTTTCTGAAGATCACATATAGTTTTGATCATTCAACAAAAAGCTTCTGATAAGAAAACACTCTCATAAAGTGTTCTGATTGGAACTCACGCCTTTGGACAAACCTTAGAGACTTTCTCAGCAACCAACTTGATCTCACGAATCCTTTCATCAACCAGTTCCTTCAGCTGCTGCTCTTGATCTGGTTTGTTTTCATCAACTTGAACATTGGTATTACCTTCTTCTCCATTCAGTGATTTGAAAACCACAAACGATGTTTCTGGCTCGTACTCGCTTGGAACATCAACGACCTGTTTCTTTGGAGTTTCTATATCTTTTCCCAGGATGTCGCTTCTCACATGGTTCGTGATGACAGATGTGTAATCTTCCATGTACTTGTCGATAGGATCAAGTGCAAGATAAATCAAAATCTCCCAGCAATTGAGAAAATGTTTCTTGTTAATCTTCAGAGATTCGCGGACTTTCTCGATGGCGTTCAAAGGTGGGGTGAATCGAGGTATCTGAGCTCGCTTCGATAGTTTTCCTTTTGTGAGAGTCTGAACAGCTGAATCAATTGCTGGTTTGATTGGATCGAAAGTGAGCAAGCGGTTAATGTCGACGCAAGTGCGAATGTGTTGGAACTTTTCAGATGGCTCTTCCACTGTCAAATCGTAAACATTTTCTGCGACTGCCACATTGTTTACTACCTCCATGAGATAGGTTCCGAGTCCTTTTCCTTGAAAGGACGGTAAGACCAGGATCTGAAATCCAAACACAACATAAACAGTTACATCAATATGACTGCAAGAAGGATTGAGATAGTTGGGCTATATATATTGTTATACCTGGCTGAGTCGCATCCGTAACCTGTCAGGATAACGAAAGAATTTATAGATAGCAGTAAAGCCCACAATTCGATACAAAGGATCTTCCTTGTCCTCTTTCTTTTCAATTAAGAGATATAAATGCCAGTCAGGATCAGTGACATCAATCGGGTTGCTGCCTGATCATAAAGAATGGACCAATGTATTGTTAGTACTAACTAGAGGGAAAAAAAAAGTTTCAAGATAATTTGAAAGAGCAAAGGTGGATGGGTATATACCATCAACAAAAAGAAGAACAAGAGGTACCAATCGGCTATAGAGGAGTCCAGCATTTGGAGAACCAATTTGCATCCGTATAACCTGAGGATAATCAACCATAATTTATATCATAATAAATCTGCAGTTCACAGCTGATGAAAGCATATTAAACTAGTTTGCTCAAACTTATTAAGATTATAGGATACATGAAACATATCAAGCAAAACCTACCTGGAGATCTGAAGAAACCACTTCAGCATTATTGCTGCTTCCATCTGTCGCTCCAGATTGCATTACCTCTCCGTCCGTGACCATATTTCTAGAACAATCAACAAAAATGTTTAACATTATACAGACACTACAAAGATAAACCTATGTTAAATAATTTGGGAACAAGTTCGAAATAGTATGAAAGCATTCAGCAGGTATGCACCTGATAAAATCTCTCTGTGTTGAAAAGGTTTGCAGAAATTCTTCCTTGTTATCAACGATGGTCTCAGCAAATATGTTCTGGGATGAATGAAGCAGACAATCAGAGTAATAAAAGAACAGCAAAAAAAAAAAGCAGGTATCTCAGAAAGGGTGAGACATCAAAGTTGATTGGTACCTGTAAAGCAGATTTCAGGTCCG
>NC_025702.1:15058347-15065560 GCF_000633955.1 Camelina sativa
TTTGATAACGTCAATTCTGTAACCCCAACTTCTGGATATTCAAGCTGGTGAGTAACCTCCCTTCATTGAGCATTAGTGACAGATGATAAATAATAAGAAATGAAAAAAATATATGCATGTCAGTTGAGCTTTGTCTACTTTTTAGTTTAACAACATTTAGTTTCGTAAAAGACTTAAGAGATACGATAGGATGTTATTTTGTTTCTTCAGAAAACTCTTCATAACTAGTCAGCTCTCGAGGAAATTGATAATTGCACAAAGATAGTTTTTTAGGATCTCTATTCACTCTGAAAACTACAGTCAGTAGAACCAATATCCAAAAGTAAAGAAGACCTTACCCTGGAGTTGGCTTCTCATCGACAACTTCTTCTGGAATCTTTTCCTCATCCCATGGAGCAATCATCTTTTCTTCTTCAAGACTATTAACCTTTGAGACAACATTTCTCAAATCATCAATCGTAGCAGCAGATCTAGGTTCCATTGTCTTGATCACACAACCACATGATGTTCTTAACTTTTCAGAGTATCTGGCTACATCTGACGCTGATATTTCTGCATCAAAGAGGAACCAATATAATTTATACGAGTTATATAACAAAAATGGTACTATAGTGACTACACTCTATAAGCAGAGTATGCATGTTCTCACGGGGTAGAAGAGTCTTCTGAAGTTGTGCCTCGTATTCAATCCCAATAACAGGTTCCTTGTGAAGGAAATGCTGCAAGATGAAAAACATGTTTAAGCAAGATTTTTGTAGATGGGAAAGACAGAATGCTGAGTATTAAAGTTCATCACAGATTTTACCTGTATATATTCATCCCGCAAGCTCGTTGATTGGACCTGATCACGTTCCAGATAAGCAGATTCAATCTCGGACATCATGAGAGCCCGAACAACAGATATTTCACGCTCCGAGAATCCGTGAAGGCGCACCCTAGCAACCTAAAACACAAGTGAACCAATAAAGGGGTGGAAGAAGAAAGTGAAGAAAACTTGGAAGAGAGGGAAAGGAGAAGAGACCTCGAGAAGCATAGACTCTAGAGATGCAAGAGTTCCTTTCTCTTTACAAGAAGAACTCATTATATAGGCCTTCAATGGGCTCACCAGGACATCAGCAGCCACAGAACACGCAAAAAATGGAGGGTCCTTTCTACGAGATATTTTGAACAGTCTCTGGTTAAGAGCATGTAGAAACATTGACTCTGCAAGCATATCCCTATAATCTTTCACTGTCTTCAGATCACTTATAGGCATCTTATAGCTAATCATTACTGCAGACTACAAGCCAAAGACCACAAAAGAAGCTTAGTAGTTACGAAATTGACATCATGCTAATATGGAAGACGTTCAGAGAGTTAAATTTGACTAACCCCAGCTGCCTCTGACTCAACAAAGCACGAAAATCGTGTCTCTTCATGAGAAGGAACAGGAAACACTGGTATCTGTGGAGGCTCGCTACTTGATCTCTTGTCCTCAAAATGTGTCTTTATCAAATCAACTACAGTCTAGAAACAAGGATTATCAACAAATTCTGACCTTACAACATAATCATAAATGCTTGAATAGCCAGGGAACAAAAGTGATAGCATAGTCATAAATGAAAATCGTGGTACCTTTGTATCTGGAAAATCTCCAACAGCCACAACTGCCATATTGCATAAATGATACCACTTCTGGTAAAATTGCTTCACAGTTGCAGCAGGAACAGATCGAATCACTTTCTCCAACCCAATAGGTAAACGTTCAGCATACTGCAGTCAAATGAAAGTCTTATTTAAGAACACATTGAAGTCTCTCTTAAACTGCAAAAAGGACTAACAATAAACATCACATACCTTTGAACCTTCCATCATCAGCTGCCAATGTGAATCTTGCATCCTTCCAGTAGCATTCCGATTCCCTCGGTATTCTTCCATAACAGCACCTCTTTCTTTGTCCAAATCTTCCTTCGAGACTCGAATCTAAACAAACCGAGTACAGATTTCAGACAGACAAAAAAAAATGAAACAAAAAGAAATGGATGAGACAGAGTCACAGAGACATTACCTCGGAGCTGAACTCTGCTAAAATGGAAATAGCCTGTGATAACAATTCAGGCTTATCAACGGGGACAAACAATTCATAGATAGTCTCATCCGCTGTGGTCATTGCGTTTTGACAGGGCCCAAACTCTGCTCCGACGCTCTCTAAGAACTTGACAATATCATGGTTTGTATATCTCGTTGTCGCACTAAATGCAAGATGCTCTACAATATGAGCAACACCACGCTGATCCTCCTCTTCCAAAACTGAACTGCCAATAAACCAAAAACTGTGTCAGCATCATTTAACGCGTAATCAAAACATTGCATCATTCAACTAAACTTCATCCCAGTTCTCTCTTATGCTCATACACTACGAATATATTAATGCATGTCACAAATCTGTTCATAAAAAAAAGTCACAAATCAAATCAAAGTTAGATCAACACTGCACAGTGACCAAATACATCAACAATTCGACTCAGAACCAAAGAGAGAACCCTAAAACTCAGTGAGAAAAACTCAATAAACAGTAAATTCAATTCATCAACGAAGAAACAAATCAAATTCAAATGTCGTCAAAATCGAAGAAGAAGAAGAAGAAGAAGAAGAAGAGCTACCCGACTTTAACGGCGAGAGCTAGAGCAGCTCTCATCCTTGGTTTTGAGTTTCGACGAACATAGTAGACAAGACCATTATCGAGTCTTCCATAATCAGCACCAAAAGGCTCAGGCTCGTTACCGAGTTCTTGTTCCATGTCCACACTCATCAGTTTCAGCGACCTGAATCCATGTTTCCTCAAGACCTTCTTCGAGCTCTCTCCCGCAATCAAATCCATCTCTCTCTCTCTCTCTCTCTCTCTCTCTCTCTCTCTCTCCCTCACTCTGTCAAAACAGAACACAAAACAAATTCTTCTGCCTTTGGAGACGGCAGAATTAGTCCCACCTTCGAGATTTGTTCTTCTTATGTTTTTTTTTGGTCTTGACAACCGGTTCGCCCGGTAATTTTAATACGACCAGCATTGGTTTCCTTAACCAGAATTCCAGTTTTTGCTAAAATTCGATCGGAATATTCCAATTATCGTCGACAGTCTTAATTGAACCGCAGTTTACGAGGTAACGATGTAAATTGTACCAATAATAATATAACCGGACGAAACCACTAATCCGGAAGTACATTAGTTTACTCAACCTCCTCCACTACAAAACGAATACAAACAGGTTTGTCTTTCTGAAGATCACATATAGTTTTGATCATTCAACAAAAAGCTTCTGATAAGAAAACACTCTCATAAAGTGTTCTGATTGGAACTCACGCCTTTGGACAAACCTTAGAGACTTTCTCAGCAACCAACTTGATCTCACGAATCCTTTCATCAACCAGTTCCTTCAGCTGCTGCTCTTGATCTGGTTTGTTTTCATCAACTTGAACATTGGTATTACCTTCTTCTCCATTCAGTGATTTGAAAACCACAAACGATGTTTCTGGCTCGTACTCGCTTGGAACATCAACGACCTGTTTCTTTGGAGTTTCTATATCTTTTCCCAGGATGTCGCTTCTCACATGGTTCGTGATGACAGATGTGTAATCTTCCATGTACTTGTCGATAGGATCAAGTGCAAGATAAATCAAAATCTCCCAGCAATTGAGAAAATGTTTCTTGTTAATCTTCAGAGATTCGCGGACTTTCTCGATGGCGTTCAAAGGTGGGGTGAATCGAGGTATCTGAGCTCGCTTCGATAGTTTTCCTTTTGTGAGAGTCTGAACAGCTGAATCAATTGCTGGTTTGATTGGATCGAAAGTGAGCAAGCGGTTAATGTCGACGCAAGTGCGAATGTGTTGGAACTTTTCAGATGGCTCTTCCACTGTCAAATCGTAAACATTTTCTGCTACAGCCACATTGTTTACTACCTCCATGAGATAGGTTCCGAGTCCTTTTCCTTGAAAGGACGGTAAGACCAGGATCTGAAATCCAAACACAACATAAACAGTTACATCAATATGACTGCAAGAAGGATTGAGATAGTTGGGCTATATATATTGTTATACCTGGCTGAGTCGCATCCGTAACCTGTCAGGATAACGAAAGAATTTATAGATAGCAGTAAAGCCCACAATTCGATACAAAGGATCTTCCTTGTCCTCTTTCTTTTCAATTAAGAGATATAAATGCCAGTCAGGATCAGTGACATCAATCGGGTTGCTGCCTGATCATAAAGAATGGACCAATGTATTGTTAGTACTAACTAGAGGGAAAAAAAAAGTTTCAAGATAATTTGAAAGAGCAAAGGTGGATGGGTATATACCATCAACAAAAAGAAGAACAAGAGGTACCAATCGGCTATAGAGGAGTCCAGCATTTGGAGAACCAATTTGCATCCGTATAACCTGAGGATAATCAACCATAATTTATATCATAATAAATCTGCAGTTCACAGCTGATGAAAGCATATTAAACTAGTTTGCTCAAACTTATTAAGATTATAGGATACATGAAACATATCAAGCAAAACCTACCTGGAGATCTGAAGAAACCACTTCAGCATTATTGCTGCTTCCATCTGTCGCTCCAGATTGCATTACCTCTCCGTCCGTGACCATATTTCTAGAACAATCAACAAAAATGTTTAACATTATACAGACACTACAAAGATAAACCTATGTTAAATAATTTGGGAACAAGTTCGAAATAGTATGAAAGCATTCAGCAGGTATGCACCTGATAAAATCTCTCTGTGTTGAAAAGGTTTGCAGAAATTCTTCCTTGTTATCAACGATGGTCTCAGCAAATATGTTCTGGGATGAATGAAGCAGACAATCAGAGTAATAAAAGAACAGCAAAAAAAAAAAGCAGGTATCTCAGAAAGGGTGAGACATCAAAGTTGATTGGTACCTGTAAAGCAGATTTCAGGTCCGTGATGCCTTTGTCTCCCTTGAAACACATACCAAAAGATAACATGATAATGATGCTCCAAGATTAGTTTCATTATAAGAAAGCCATATAAAAAACAATCCAACATATAGAATCAAGACTTACGTTGGTTGTGCTCTGGTATGTAATATCAGCATATGAATGTAATGAGATGCTATTGATCCATACATTTATCTGAATCAAAATGAAATCGTCAGCCAGATTATGTCAGAACAGAATTACAACAACGGAAACAAGAAAATCAAGAAAGAGTAAAGTAATGTCATGGTCAATCCACATTACCTTCAAACCTTGGTAACCATATATCTTGCCATCTCCATCAATGAAATCATTCAAGTCAACTGGCTTCACGCACGAAATGTCAGGGGAATCAACTTCCTCTTTGCTAGAAACTAGAAAATCACCCATCACAAAAAACAAACGTCAAAACTTATGTAACAACAAACAAACCTTAAAGAAGCTTCACACAGAAAATACTTTTATGACTCATTGAGCTAACATCATATGGCAAAAAAAGATAAACATCTTAATCAACAAAACCTCAGTATATAGATATGCTCTACATGTTCAACATCAGAGAACTACCAACTGATACCAATTTGAGTACTGTGACATGACACAGAGGAAGGGACTAAATCACAACAATTCGTCTCATAATGTTCTAATAACGAAGATTACACTCATTTCATATACGAATTGCAACAAACTTCGTCGGAAAAACCAAAAAAAAGAACTACAAACACGGAAGTCGAAAGCAGGATACGAAACCCTAATTTCCGTACGAAGCTATATCCCCAAAAATCAAACTGAAATGATCCAAAATCAAAATACGCACCGAGATAAATTTGGATGCACTCGTTAGCCTCCACACCAGCATCTTCACATAAGAAACGGATTAAAGAAAAAAAAACGAAATCAGAGCTACGCAAGTGGGGTAATCGCGAGAACAGGGAAAAAAAAACAAACAAGAACAGAAATGACTCACCGGCGGGAGAAAAACCGACACGACGACGCTTCTTAGGCTCGGTACCTGGACCGGCGGCGGCTTGTTTCTTCTGAACCATGGATTCTCCGGTGAGACTAAGGCGGGAAGAGAGTGAGACTAAGGCGGGAAAATTGGAGGGTTAATGGGAAAATGCGGAGAGAGCGATGATGATACACAGTCAGTCAGCTTTAGGGCTCTTTTATGTAAATGTTATGAGCGCATTGCAGATGGAGAAATACACACCACATGATCCGCACGTGACTTTTTAGCAAGGCCCGTTAAAGGCCCAAAATGGAAAACCTAATTCAGCTTTATCTTGACGAATATATTTTTTATGTTTAAAACATGTTCAAATGAGGGCGTTTGGTCTAGTGGTATGATTCTCGCTTTGGGTGCGAGAGGTCCCGAGTTCGATTCTCGGAACGCCCCATTTGTTTATGAAGTTCTTTTTAACACATTCATCAGTTGTTCTTGGTGTCCAACGAAATTGAGCTTCTTGATACTAATCTCGGTAACACTTGTTTTCTTGTATCCAATTATAATAGGGAAGTTTATTGATTCCCATTGAGCATGTCGATAACTTATTTAAAAAGTCCAAAAATATGTTTATAGGATCTAAAATGAACAATTATACTACAAAAAAATATAACTAAATAAATAAAATAAGTTTATTGACTGAAGTAGATTGAATATAGAAAAATGATTACAAAAAAATAAAGATTTTGACGAAGTTATAGCTAGGAATCCAACAAAATAAGACCTTAATAACACCAGCTTGAATCTAAAGCCAAAAGTTGTGCAAAGTCATTGAAAACAAATTTTTTGTTTTTTTCTTCTGATGTTCTAACTATATTCAAATTCATTATTGTTATTTTCTTGAATCAAGTTAACTTGGTAATTGATAAGAGAAATAATTATCAGAAAACATTTTCATGTGTGAATACAATAATTTGATTGTGATTAGTTATATTAAAGTTTGGAATATATTAAAAAAATTAATTAAATTTAGTATGGTTTGGTTATATTGACGTATGTTTTTAATTTACATAAAAATTACAAATATAAAATAATAATATTTAAAATTGCATCAATGAAAAATTATTTTGTATGCATTATATCCAATTTAGTTTCAATTTTTTAAAATAATAAAAACTAATCATCCTATAAAAAAGTTATATTCAGTTTTAGTTTTTAAATTTCGGTTATTAAATTGCAACCAATTTTTCCCACCTTCCTCAACTTGTCCTCATATTTAAAAAAAAAAAAAAAAAAAA
>NC_025702.1:15065565-15083336 GCF_000633955.1 Camelina sativa
CATTTTTATAAAAAAGCCAAATTAATTTTTTTGACCGTTCGCGTGTCATGTTACGACTACCGGCGTCTATGGAGAAATCACCGCAAAATTTAAGAGAGAGAGAGACTAAACGAAGAAGAAGTAAAAAAAAAAACAAAAAAAATTCGTTTCTTTTTCCAGAGAGGTCTTAAGAGAGAGAGAGGAGAGAGAAAGAGAAAAAAAGGATTCGCTTAAGCTACAGAAAAGCCAAAAAAACAATCTAGAGGTTGGGAGAAGAAGAAGAAGAAGCTTTTTGCTATCCCAGCTGTTAATAAAAACGACGACGGCGACGGTGACGGCGGAAGCTGAGGAGCTTTTGTTGCCAATGGCTGACTCATACGGCGCCGTTTCCGTCGACGTTGAAACGATCTATCTTGGTGGCAAGGTTTCATTTCCATTCCCTTCTTTTTAACTCTCCAATTTCCAAATCTTTCTCGGTTGTTTTTTTTGGTTTCTTGAAATCGGATCCGAGTCAAGTTCGAAACTTTCGTTTAGGGGTTTATCTTAAACTTGCTTAAGACTAATCTTTTATGTGTTTTCTGATTAACATTCAGATGTGTTTTCTGATTAAGATTCAATTGTGTTTCATACATTTGAGAAAAACAAAACAAAACAAAAAAATTGGTTCTTGAAAAATTCTTTGCTTGTGGATTTGTGAAACTTTTTTTTTTTTGTTTTATGATTCTTTCCAGATGGGATTATTCTTGGGATCTTCTTCTCTATTCAAAGATATCTTCTTCTTCTTTTGTATTCCTTATTCTTGTCTTATTGCCTTTTTTATTTATAAAATTATAAGAATAAAGAAAACTCCAGCTGTTTTTGTCTACCTTTAATCCATTGTTTAATAAGACTAATGCTTCTTTATTATCTCATTAACACTCATATTAGCTCATCTTTTATTTACACTGTCATTCCCCTTTTTATAAAAAAATTCACAGTTATTAGAATTAGGCCATCCTCTTTGGTTGTTGATGATGAAGTTTTGATTTTGTTTTTTTTGCCCTTAAAGTGGTAAAAGCTGCACATGGAAAAAGCTTTAACAGAGATTGTTTCATTTTGTGTTTCTTTCTTTATTGTGTGTTATTACATATATGTCTTTTCCACCTAAAGTCAGTTGTCATATTCCTATCTTTAGTAAATAGATTAATTGTTTACTGGAGATAAACAATATGGAGAAGACAATGGTATGAGATAGTGTATGGTTTTTATAACTTATAGAGCTTAGTTTTCTGTTGTTGTTCATGTTGCTTTTTGTTAAAGTTTGCTGGTTTCTTGTGTTCAGGAGCATCGTGTCAAAACTGCAAGTGGTGTTGTATCTGTCATTGTCTATGGAGACCGAGAAAAGCCAGCATTGATTACTTATCCTGATTTGGCCCTTAACCGTAAGTCTAAGGAATCTTTAGAGGCTAAATTACAGGATCCTTGGTCTCTTTTGCTGAAGTTTTGAATGTTTTTGTTGCTTCATTCTTCAGATATGTCATGCTTCCAAGGATTATTCTTCTGCCCTGAAGCAGCTTCTTTGCTGCTACATAACTTCTGCATTTATCATATCAGTCCACCAGGGCATGAGGTCCATATTTTAGTTCCTTTTTAAATTTAGTTTGGTAATTAATTTGCTTGGCGTGATTACTCACATGATTGTCATCGTTTTCTTGCATTTTCACGAAGAGTTCTTGCAGTTAGGAGCTGCTCCGATTTGTCCTAATGATTCAGCCCCTTCTGCTGATGACTTGGCAGACCAGATTCTTGAAGTTCTTAACTTTTTCGGGTAATGATTGAATCCCTTATATCTGGCTTATTGAAGCTCTAAACTTTTGTTCTGTTAATGAAAATGTTGGAACTAACAATGTATAAGCTTTTGGTCAGCCTTGGCGTTGTGATGTGTATGGGTGTGACTGCAGGTGCTTACATCCTCACCTTATTCGCGGTATGTTCCTCTTCATTTTTCTCTTCTCATTGTCTGTTGCTTCAAACAAACATTGTGTTTATAATCTGTTCTCTGTTTTAAAACTTTTCAGATGAAACATAGAGAACGTGTTCTCGGTTTGATTCTTGTCTCACCATTATGCAAGGCCCCGTCTTGGTCAGAATGGTTTTACAACAAGGTGATCTCAAAGTTGTTATATTACTACGGAATGTGTGGAGTTGTAAAGGAATTTTTGCTACAGAGATATTTTAGTAAGGTATATTCACTGCAGTGAGCATTGCTCTCTACTACACTTGCATTTCCAGACTTCCCTTATTCAAACCGGTTGCAACTACTTGCTACAGGAAGTCCGTGGTAACGTCGAGATTCCAGAGTCAGATATAGCACAGGCTTGCAGAAGAGTCAGTGTTTAACTCTCGTTTTTACTGATTAGTCAATAGATAGATCTCTCTATATCAGTGATTTGACACCTTTCACTTTTTGATAATTTCTTAGCTGCTTGATGAGAGACAAAGCGTAAACGTTATGCGGTTTCTTGACGCCATTGATCGGTAACACAACATACACTTCACAATCATTTATCTAAGCAGCATTCATTCATGTTGTCAAATCTTGCCTTTCTTTACTTTATGCAAACCAAAACATTTGCTCTTGCAGGAGACCTGACATCTCAAGTGGATTGAAGAAACTAAAATGCAGGACACTTATCTTCATCGGAGATCAATCTCCCTTCTACTCAGAAGCTGTTCACATGGCAGCAACTTTGGATAGAGGATACTGTGCTTTGGTTGAGGTTTGAGAAATCAAATTCTCATCCCTATTTACTCTACATATCGAAACATGTTTGGTTTTCTCGCTACTTATCATGTTTTCTTGAAATTTTATCAGGTTCAGGCTTGTGGTTCAATGGTAACAGAGGAGCAACCGCATGCAATGTTGATCCCAATGGAATATTTCTTGATGGGTTATGGATTATATAGACCATGTCTTTTCACAGAGAGCCCTAGAAGTCCTCTTAGCCCTTCTTGTATTGCACCTGAGCTTCTCTCTCCTGAAAGCATGGGATTAAAGCTTAAGCCTATCAAAACCCGACTCTCAGCGGCTTAAGTTTGTGTGCTACTGATTCATTGGTTCTAATTGCTGAGGAGAAAATCTTAGGGCTTTTGTAGATATAGAACAAATCACTAGGGAGATTCGAGAAGAAGACGGAAGAGGAAAAATTCAAGCCATCCTTATATATATAACACATTCTTTTGTAGTCAGCAGATACGACAGTTCTCTTGTTAAGAAGCCACAAAATGTTGTTTATTATTTCATTTCTTATACATATGTAAAATGTTCTGTTGTTGTGACATTGTGACAATTGTTTTGTGATGGACTCTGCAGATTCAAGTAATAAATTCATTTTGCACCTTCTTTGGTTCCTTCAAGACTTAAGAGATTTTTATGCTTGGATTCACTATTTAGATTATGAATCTTCCTGTATATATTCAATGGTTTTACAGTCTTGATCCTGAACTATTTGGATAACCAGATTGAAACCTTTTTAGTTTGAGATTTGATCGTCCTTCAACTTTAGAGTTTAGACAGCAGAGAAGAATTGCAAATGGAAATGGAGACCAATTCTTCTTAGTCTGAACAAGTCCAGTGCTACTCGATCTTCGTAGAGCCCTTAAAATGGATGCAGACAACTGTAAATCAGAGCCAAACCCGATACCAAAAGTAAAAGAGGCCATTTATTGTATCGACATCCTAAGACGTTTTGTAAATTACAAATACATCAAAGCTCACTCACAGTTCATAGAACCACTTATATCTCTCTACAAGCAAATAATCGAAAGGTTTTCCCTTTCAAAAACACAGAAACAATGATAATAAGAACTTCAGATGATGTAGTCTGACCATTCCGAGATGAATGAAGTATGATCCATCGATTCTCCGGGACATTCCTCTTCAAGACTCGTCGGCTTCTCTTTTCCACCAACGAGTCTCGCCGGATTCCCAACCGCTGTACCTCGAGGCGGCACGTCGATCAACACTACAGAACCAGCACCAACTTTAGCTCCTGCACCAATCTTCACATTTCCAAGAATAGTTGCTCCAGCTCCAATCAAACAACCGTCACCTATCTTGGGATGTCTATCTCCACAAGCTTTACCAGTTCCACCAAGTGTCACATGGTGGAGGATCGAAACATTGTTCCCAATCACAGCTGTTTCACCGATAACAACTCCCGTTGCGTGGTCCAGAAGTATCCCTTTTCCGATCTTCGCTGCTGGATGGATATCAACTGCGAACACATCAGAGATTCTTGAGTGTAAAGCTAATGCTAATGGCTTCCGAGTCTGTGTCCATAGCTTATGTGAAACACGATGCGCCTGGATTCAAATTCAACAAAATCAATCTAACTAAAAACACTATTCACAAATCAAATGATGCAGATTCACCTAACTGAAGGATCAAACTAATTTCACAAAAATCAAATCGCGAATTAGGGATTCACCTGAATTGCTAAGAAGCCTTTGTAATTGAGGAGGCAATGAGAGAACGAGATACAAGCAGGATCACGAACACGAGCGGCGCGTAGATCGGCGACGGTGGCGTTACGAAGAGAAGGATCGGAGGTGAAAGTGTTTAAGAAGAGATCGTACAAAAGCGTTGATAAAAGCGTCGAGGAGCAAAGCTTGTTTCCTAGATGAAACGAGATAGATCGTTCGAGAGAAGAGTGAGAAAGAATCGTCGAGTAGAGATAGCTGGCTAAAGCCGGCTCCGCCTCAGCGTCACGGCGAGCTTCCGCTTTGATCTGTGTCCACAACCCAGCAGCCTCCGCATCTGCAGCTGCTGCAGATATCGCTGCTGCCGCCGCCGCTGCTGCATCTGCGGACTGAGTATCGGAAGATTGTGTATTGTTATTCTTCGATGGAGATTGATCTCGGAGTTCTCCGGCCGGTGGCATCTTAATGACGGCGATATAAGATTCCGATTTCTATCTCCCTCACCTGTCAATGTTTCCAACCTTGTAGGCTTTATAATTTTCATCGTGCCGAAATATTTTAAATAATTAAATCCATTAGATTAAAAGATAATGATTGCCCACGTGGCGTGTTTTAAACGTGCTTTCTAGAAAACAAATCAGAGCCGTTGGTTTTATATCTTTATCGATCACCGTTAGATTAGATTCATATTTCTCATAATCGACGGTGGTGATTCTGCAGACAGTTCTTACCAAACTTCTTTTTTCACTGTTGAAGAGAACACGTCACTGGTTATATTAGTAAATTAATAAACCGATACAGAAGATTGCTTCGATAAACCAAACCAAAACAATTCGGTTAACAATTGTGCCTTAAATACACAAACAGAGACTATACAATTTAACTACCAACACTACAATTTTGAAACGTGAATGATTTGAAGTAGTCGAAGTAGGTTTGCTCCGGTTAACCAAATGGTCTCATCTGTTTGATTATTGAAGTGAGCAAATTATTGTTACTCTTCTCTTCTTTGATTCTGGTAACAACTTGGTCCAGCACTTGTGACTTTCTCTTGCTCATAAACTCGGGATCGTTGAGCTTCGTAAGTAACTCAAGCTGGCGTCGTTCCCCGTTCTTGCATCTGTTCAATGCATATTCAACTCTGCTCAAAAGCATCCTTTCTGCTGCAGCAGCTTCCCACTTAGATCTCATCTGATGAATCAAAATAAAGCAGATCATTAAAAATCAAATGAGTTAGGATCAAATTCAAAGGTATATATATATATATATATTTACTTAGCAGAAGTAACGAGATAAGATAAGATGACATGATACCAGAGCATATCTAAAAAAAATCGAGCTTTGTTCCGAGAATATGAATTTATATAAACCGTGGGGCGCCAAATGACCACCGCTTCTTCCATATTCTTGGAGTCTTGATCTCAGGTCAACACTTTGTCCTAGATATATAGCAAAAACATTTTCAGGATCAAACTTTTCGCCTAGGTCTTGATCACCGATGAGAGCTACACCGAGCTCATACAGACCCGCAAAATGTTTAGGGGGTAAGTCCTCATGTCTGTATCTACGGACACCTTCTTTTCCATTATTGAAATCTTTCCAATCATTGGGTACTATAAGAGGCTGTGTATGCAGTTTTAAGTTTATGCTCAGCTATCATAATGCGCATATGAAAACAGAATAAGACCAAAGCGACCATAGCAATGTAACAAGACTAGAGAACTTAGAGAGACATTGCCTGCCACGGGGAGAAAACGATGTCGTGTATAGTCAGCTTGTAGTCTTCTCTCTTCAACCTAGTGTGGTCGATGGCGTCGGAACTGAATTCTTTTCCGATCAATCTGTTGATACATTATGACCATTAAGTGAAAGAAAAAACAAAGGATACAAATGTAACAACATTGTGAATAGATGAGATGAGAAAATATACCTATTATTCAAGAATTGACTTAGCACCGGCATAACGGTTGTGCTTCTTTGCATGGTAGTAAATGTGTGTCGCATATGGTTAATCTTCAACTTCGCCATCTTCGATATTAGAACAAACGACATTGTCAAACAAAACAAAACAGAACAAACGGCTCTGCTTCTGATTGTGAATTTATTCTTCGCCTATGTTTTCTTCCACAGTTCCACAGATCTCTCGTAACATGTGTGATTGTATAAGGAGATGATAGAAAGTTATGGAAGTAGTGTGGGGAAGTTGAAAAAAAGGTGGGTGATTTTACAGTTCCTTGCATCGTGGAAGTCCAAGTAACAGAGTGGAGAAATGGCGGGTTTATGTATTTTTAAATCTAAAAGCATCTAAAGATACAGGCAAAAATGCAAATATGCAACTATAACCATAACAGTTTATCTTTTTATTCATTTCAAGTTCACTGAACAAATCAAAATTGATTTTAAATTAATAAAAATGAAATTTTAAGTCATCCGGCACAGATGATTCTTTCAGCAGACCAATACCGAAACCAAAACGGTTTGGTATAAACAAACAATTCCGGTTAAACAAAGTGATAAAAAGGTTAGGTGATTCTCATTCCCTTATGCTCTTCACATCTCTTACGTCCTTTGACGGGAGATCTCTCACAGATCAATCCATTGCATAATTTAACTCCACAAGCTACGATTTTTGCGGCTTCTGGTTGAAAACATACTGGGGAAATTTTCTCCTTATGTTGCCAACACCTTTTGCTTCCTATAGGAGAACTTCTTGTGCAAGGTAAGCCATTCTTTGTCGTAGCTTCACAGAAGCGAGGCGAACCTTCTTCGTTGCTTATTTCTTTATGCGATTCAGGATCAGATTTCTCGTCTTTGACTGTTTTCTCACGATCTGTCTCATTAAGAAGAAAGAGAAAAGCATTGATCCTCATGCCTTTGTGGTCCTCACATCGTTTTCTTCCTGGAACAGGACTCTTATTACAAGGTTCCATGTCAGGTAAGATCACTCCACAGGTAACATCAGAATCATTATGATTGTGATGATCTTGTCCGGTGAAAATCTCGGGATTTGGCGGCGGTGACTGTTTTACGGGTGAAACACGGCAAACTCTCTGCCCTTTATGCTCTATGCATCTCTTTCTTCCTTTAACTGGACTTCTATTGCAAAACCCTCCATTCTCAAGTATGACTCCACAAACAGAATCAGTACAAGAACCATCAATCTCATCAAACCTGTCTGAAACCGGTTGCGGTCTAGACCGGGTGAGTTTGAGTATTGAAGTGAGGAAATTACTACTCTTCTCTTCATCAACAACATCACAGCTTAGCTTTCTCTCTTCTTTAAGCACATGCTTCTCGCCTTTGATTCTGATACCAACTTGGTTCCGAAGAAAAGGAAAAAACATTCGTGATATACCGGACTTTCTTTTCCTCATAAACTCAAGATCACCGAGCTTCTTGAGTAAATCAAGCTGGCGTCGTTCTCCGTTACTTCCTTTGTTCCAAGCATAGTCAAATGTGCTCAAAAGCATTCCTTCTGTTGCCTCAGCTACCCTCTTAGATCCCATCTGATAAAGTCATATTAAAGCAATGAAACAGTCACATGAGTTAGTATTAAACTTGTATACTTAACAGACAAACAGAGAATATAAGAAGACATGTAGTAAATACTTACCGGAGCCCATCTGTATAGTATCGAGCCTCCTTTGGAGAAAATGTCCTCAAATAAACCCCCGGTAACAGCCTTCTTAACTGGAGATGATTCAACGGTTTCACAGTCGACAAGGTTGTAAACATTGCGCAAATGAGCACCGGATCTTCCATAACGCTGGAGTCTAGTCCTAACACTTTCAGCTTGTCCTAGATATGCAGCAAGAACATCATCAGGTTCAAGCTTTCGACCTTGGTCTTGACCAATGACCGCTACACCAAGCTCATACAGACCCGGGAAAGATTTACGGGGTAAGTTCTGAACTCTGTATCTACCTACACCATCTTTTCCGTTATTGAAGTCCTCCCAATCATTGGATCCTATAAGAACCTGTGTATGCGCATAAGAGATAAAACTAACATCAAACAAACCCCTTCAAGTAGCAATGTAATCAATGAGACTAAGAGCCAGTGCCCAATTCTAATCCAGAGAAAATGAAGACTTTTTAAAGTCCATTTCCGCAAATCTCCATAGATGACGCAAATGCAAATACAAGATCAAACTTATTGTATAGATTTTAAGCAGTTGGAGATCAAAGAAGACACAATAGGCATCAAAAATGGGATCTTTACACCAAATTCCAGGAATATTGAAGATCTGATTTCTCATTTCAGTTGAAATCTGAGAAATCCCAAAATGGGTTATAGAGAAAACACAAGATCGAGTAAAGAACCAGACACAGAAACCGATCTCAAAGGAGAGAGAGACATATAGAGAGAGGACCTGCCATTTGGAGAAAACAGAGTCGTGTTTAGTCCGCTTGTAGTCTTCTCTCTTGAAGACAGTGGGGACGACGGCGAAGGAAACGCCGTCCCCAAATTCCATTCCGATGATACCAATGATATTTTATATGGTCAAAAGATTAAAGACACAACCGATAAAGATTAAAGACACAACCGATAAGTATCGAACCAAAAGTGGATGTGTTTTGTTTTATTGTGTCCGAGTCCCACGAGAAAAAGTGTTAAGTGACCGTTGGAACTGTGAAGCTTCTTCTGTACGGTTTATAGATTAGTTACCGTTGGAATAGTTGATATTTAACTACATTAGTCATATGTTGAGAACGTAATTAGCATAAGGGAATATAAACATTCTTAATGAAGACTTTTAAGATTATCTTCTATTTTTCGGATTTTTAGTACCCATTTATTTGACTTTTAAAGAAATAACAGATTTCAATAGTTCTATTCTCTCAGCCAAAAAAAAAAAAAATCTATTGAAAACCTATAATTCATTTTCACCAATTTTATTTTATTTGTTAAGTTTCGGAAAAAAAAAATCAATATTTACAAAATATGCCTTAAATGATTTAAAAAAAAAATGTATTATTATTTAGGATTAGAGACAGTAGTTATCAAATTAACATTTGCCATTGTATAATTGTTTTATGAGAAAATAAAAATTATGTTGTTGAAGGTTAATCTCATTCATGGGATGATATTTTACCAACCGGGTCGTGTGTGGCATGTGGATACGTCGAACGCACAATAGAGACCTTTTAGTGATCGACCTTCTCACTTTGGAAGTTCGAAGGTGGAAGTTCGAAGGTATATCATTGTATATGCACACATCACACACCTAAGGCCATCATTAACGCGGAAACAGTTGGGGTGTTCCAAGCCCATTTACATGATAAAAAAAATTGAATAGTGGACATAGATCATATTTTTGGGTTTTGAAGTAAAACAGTTTTGAGTCCATTTCTATGATATGTGGCATAACGTGAGTCGCTGTGTCTTGTTGCAATTGAGAAATTTTTTTTCATTTTTCTTCCTCTTCCAAATCAAGACTAGGTTTTGCGAAGGAAAGAGAGAAAACGGCGAAAGCTTCGATTTCTTCATCCTCGCCGTAGAAACACCAAAATCTTCCGATTAAAACACCAAAATCGAGAGTTCTTGCATGTTGAAATCGATCTTTGCAAAGGTTTTCCGACGAATCCGTTTAACTTCTCTTCTTATGTCGATTGATATGTCCGGCGATTTGATGGTTTAGTCGAAATCTTCTTGTTGACCCTTTGTCTCGTCGTCTCCTTTGTCTGGCATAGATCATCTCCGGCGATATAGAGGTAGTCCCGTCGTTTCCTCTTTCAGTCATTGTTTCTCGGATGTTTCATCGATTTAGGGCAAAAGTGAAATCTGTGAATTAGGTTTGGGTTTAGTAACATGGTATAGGGTTTGTCTCATCTGTCAATTAACGGTTTTGATTAATCAATCATGGATTTTAGTGAGCTTTTTCTTATGACTGAATTCCGAGTGTTCTATGTTGTCTTTGAAATCAACCTTAACACTGATTAACTTTAATTGATTTTGCTTTGTTTCGGAGGCTTGTAGGTGAGGTTAACTAGGGCAAATTAAATCAAGGACCATCAACAAACCTGCATTTGCTCGAAACTAATAGGTAAGTCACAAGGTTGGTGTATTGATTTGAGTGGTGTTGTGGTTTGTGTAGTAGTGTTGTGGTTTGTGTAGTGTTGTGGTTTGTGTAGTAGTGTCCATTTGTTTAGCTTTGTATGTCTCAGCATCTAAACTTTTATCAGCTGGTCATGTTCGCATATGGTCATGTTCTAGTATTAATTGTTGTGATTGTAGTTTTGCTTTTTAGGTGTGAGTTGTCTAAAAACTTTAAAAACTGATTTGAAACTTTCGAAACTTTTAAAGCTTTTGAAACCGAGTTGTCTATGAAAATTTTGAAACTTTGTAATGCTTTAAGAAAACTAGTTGAGTAGGTAAATAAAACTCAATGACCTTTAGTTACTTCTGATTGGACTGAAGTAGGTAATGGTTATTTAGAATTAAAAGTCTCAACCAACACCAAACTTTTGATTTAATGATCTTCTTAACTTCTCTATATTACATCCGACTCTTCTATCAATCTCTCATATCTTTTACTTCTCTTTTATCATCCATCTTGTTTGCTTCTTTCTACAATCTCTTAGAACTTTCAAATAATATCTCTGCCTAAGCTTCTTCTTTGTTGAATTCTGATTGCTATGGAATCAAACAAAACTCCTAACAGTCAGTCTCAACCCTACTTTAGCCTTCTTAACTTCCCATTGTAGACAAAGATGGCAAAAAATCAGTAAGGAAGTGAGCAGGTTTTGTGGAGCTTTTGCAGAGGCAGAGGGTGAGAAAGCTAGTGGCATGAACGATTTAGATATTTTGCAAAATGCTCACCAAATCTACACTAACATGTACAAGAAGAAGTTTGGTTTGGAGTATGCTTGGAATGTGCTACGCTATGAACAGAAATGGGCAAACCTGGAGACTATGAACCCCACTCCGAAGACAACCAGCTCTAACAAAAGAAAAGCTGATGATGATGCACCATCTACAGGTTATGTCGTTTGTGAGCACGAGAGCAGGCCTCCGGGCATAAAGGCAACGAAAAAGGTAAGGAACAAAGGTAAAGAGAAGGCTGCACCATCTGCAGAGTTTAGTCACATGTGGGAGATAAAACAGAAGGATTTGGAGGGCATGAAAGAACTCCAAAAGATGTCCATTCTTGATACTCTCATTGCCAAGAAAGAAACTCTAGACGAGGATGAAAAAGCTCTAAAGAAAAAGCTAATGGCTGAACTGTTTTAGCTATGTTTTTTTTTTATGTTTTTAAGCGGATGTATGGTCTCTATGTTTTTAATGAATCCCATCTTGTTTGTTGTTTACGTTTAGAATGAATATCGGCTGTTTGAGAATATGTTTAACTATGTATGGTCTCTATGTTTTTAATGAATCCCATCTTGTTTGTTGTTTATGTTTAACTATGTATGGTCTCTATGTTTAGAATGAATCTCGAATGTTTGAGAATATGTTTTATATTAGTTGGGAACTTATATATGTGTTTCGGTTTCAGGTTGAAGAAGTCATGGACCGTGAATACGACTATGGTATAAACAGCCCATTAGACTATAGTTCCGATTCAAAAGAGGAGGCTGAGACCTGTTACTATCCTCCACAACCATCAACTGCGATTGGATTCACAAGTCTGTCGAGCCGTGAAGCTCAACCACTACCTGCTTATGAGACACAACTGAACCAGCTCAACGACGAAGTGATCCAGCTCAAGGACCAAGTGATCCAGCTCAAGGACCAAGTGATCCAGCTCACGGACCAAGTGATCCAGCTCAAGGACCAAGTGATCCAGCTCATGGACCAACTGATCCAGCTAAAGTAAATTTGTTTCAGTTTCGGTTGTTGTTGTTTGCTTCCGTATGGTGAACCCGTGAATTGTATGGTTGTTGTTGTTTGCTTCCGTATGGTGAACCCGTGATCGGCTTATTTGGATGTTTGTTTAGGCTTGATTGTTAGCTTTGTTTACAATCTTTGGTATGTACCCGTGATAAACTATGTATTCATTAAATAAAATGTTTGTGTGCTTTAATTAATTAAGTAATATGTTTGTTTTTTTTTTAATTTTATTTACAATGTTTTTTTGTTTCATAAAAATTTGGTATTGTATTTTGAATTTTTGTAAAAGTTTATAAGTTTGCAATTTATATGTTATTTTATAAGTTTTTATAATTATAATATGTTTAAGAATATTATATTATTAAATTTTATGATCTTAAACATATTCTCCCAATAACTAACTTTTTAACAAAAGATCTTAACTATTGATTTTATATTATTTTCACAATATTTATACTCTAAGAACACCCAAAATAGTTTCCCCTATAATGCCCTAAAGACAGTTAAAATGTCATATCATTCATTATTTTGACTCATCATCATATTTAGTACTTGTTTTGATGGCTTGTCCTAACTCCTAACTAAGGATGCTAACCGCGTTGAAGCTATGAGGAGCCAGAGCCATGTGATTATATGGGAGGTCGACAAGTGGCTCATGCTGCTATTATTAAATCCAAACTGTTGTTTTCATCCTTTTTTTTTTTTTTACTTTAACAACAGTAAATATACATATTTTGAAAGAAAAAATAAATCATAAGATCTTAAGAAATTGATTAAATTCCAAGATAACATATGATATATTCGATCGCATCACTAGACTTTGATTTCTTGAAGCACCTTACATGCTTTAACAAAAGTGCAAATCAACTTTACTCAACTTTTGTTTTTCACTTTCTCCACTGAAAGAAATAAAAGCATACATGAAAAGCATGCACTGATGAACAAGTGCAACGTTCAACTCCTTAATTATATTTATATCATTTTGTACTCTTGTTTTCTTTCTTTCTCGATGAAACTGATTATGAGAACCGATTCTATTATGTTCTTTTTTTTTTCCGGCATAAAAGAAGAAAGTTGGCCATAACTTGTCCATGAAGAAAGAAACGGTCTTATATTTGTACACTACTAAATTATAAAAAAAAAATCAAATCAACAAAATTGAGCCAAAGAAAAGTGTTATAAAAGGAATTAAGTATCAATGTATCATCATCCTTGGCTTCTTTTTTGGCTCTCTTTAGAGTAAAGCAGAGTACTTTGTGAATATTTCTTTATTCTTTTTAATATTCTTGGAATATATTTTTAAAAATACAGAGACAACAAATAGAGAAGAAGAAAGAAAGAAACTCTATAATCATATAATAATAATAACACCATTGTCTTTCTTGTCTCTTCCTTGAAACAGAGCTTACAAATCCAATATACTTCTTATTTGTCCTCTTTCTCCGCAGTTTATATACTTTATAAATCTTCTTCCTTTTAGATATTTCTGATTGGAACTTTGCTTTTTATTAATCATCTTCTACCAAATTCCTCTGATTTTGTCGAAGAAATTTAGTGTTTTGAAAAAAATCCAAAATCTGACTTACAGCATCAGCTTTTTTTTGGCCCCACTTTACAAAAGTATGAGCAACATTTTCTTGTTTTCTACAGCAAAGCAATGCTCACACCATTTTCGTGGAGCTTAAAGTCTTCTAAACCCAAACCAAAAGCTTTGAAATTTCTCAGCAAGAAAGAGAGTGTGTGTGTGGGAGAGATCTAGGGATTGGCTATTAAGAAAAAGAGAGAAAGAGAGAGAGAGAGAGAGAGAGAGAGAGAGAGAGAGAGAGAGAGAGAGAGAACAGTGCACTATGGGTTCTTGTGCTGTTGTGTTTTGTGCATCTGTTCTTTGTGTTTCTTAGATAAAAAAAAAATAGTTTGAGAGACATTGAATCTCACACTCTTACTTACACACACTCACACACGCGTAAATTTCTCAACTTTTTTTATAATATTTCTTTTAGCATCTTGGATTGCGTGATACTTCCACTTTCTCATTTCAGAACAAAAGTGGGTTTAGATTGAGTGAAGTGTGAAAAGTGTATGTAAACAAGGGTTGAAGAAGAAGTAGTTTGGGTAGTTTAGTTTAGGGTTTCTTTCAATTTCTGGGGTTGTGATTTTCTAAATCTAGAGAATGAAGCCGAAGAGTTGTAAAGAGAGAGGTGTTGTAGTGGGGAAGAAAGTGATGGTTGCTGTGAGAGCTTCAAAAGAGATCCCAAAGGCAGCTCTTTTATGGACTTTAACTCACGTTGTTCAACCTGGAGATCGTATTAGGCTTCTTGTTGTTGTTCCTTCTAATTATACAAGTAATTCATCCTTTTCTCTTCCCTTCTCTTGTCTCTTAATTAGCAAGGCAGAGTTACTATGGGAACAACTTGAGATCTTGGACTGTTGTTCTTAATTATTTAGTCAGAATTTGCTTTGGTTTTGTCTGGTTATATTAATTATTGAGGAGAAGAATGTGAATTAATGTGTAAAGAGTTTTAATCTTTTTGTTTCTTGGCTTTTTCAGGTAAAAAGATTTGGGGGTTTTCGAGGTTTACCAGTGACTGTGCCTCAGGTTATGGAAGGTTTCTTGCTGGAACGAATTCAGATCGGAAAGATGATATTCATGAGTCCTGTTCTCAGATGATGTTTCAGTTACACAATGTTTATGACGCAGAGAAGGTAGGAAAAAACTAACTTTTTATTCATGTAGATTATAAAAGTAACAGCTTTTTTTTTTTGGTTAATGGGATCATAAAGAGTTTCATTTGCTTTTATAATGCAGATAAATGTCAGAATCAAAATTGTTTTCGCTTCACCTGATGGAGTTATTGCTGCTGAAGCCAAGAAATCCAACTCAAATTGGGTGATTTTGGACAGGTAACACTAATATGTTTTAAGTGTTAGTGTGTGTGTGTTGCAAATGCATAGTTTTGGAAACAGCTTTGGTGATATTTTTGAGAATTATTGAACAGGGGACTGAAGTATGAGAAGAAATGCTGTATTGAGCAATTGGAGTGCAATCTTGTGGTAATCAAGAAGTCACAGCCCAAGGTTCTTCGTCTCAATTTGGTGAAAAATGCAGATACAGAGCATCCAGAAGCTATATCGAGGTTAACTTCAAAGTCTGTTGAGCCTCGGAGAAGCACAAGACCCGGAAAAAAGCTGAGGGAACCGTTTGTGACTCCAGCTAGCAGTCCAGACCAAGAAGGTTCTTCACATACTGACATTGGCACTTCATCAATATCTAGCTCTGATGCTGGAGCCTCGCCGTTTTTAGCTTCTCGAGTCTTTGAGGGACTCAAGAACGAGAATTCGTGGAT
This sequence comes from Camelina sativa, assembly GCF_000633955.1. NCBI lineage: Eukaryota > Viridiplantae > Streptophyta > Magnoliopsida > Brassicales > Brassicaceae > Camelina > Camelina sativa. The sequence continues at coordinate 15,081,183 of NC_025702.1, forward strand.
CAGTGATGGAAACAAGAGTTTCTTTGAATCTGATTCTGACTCTGATGGTGAAAAGTGGAGTCCTTTATCAATGGCCTCTTCATCTTCTCATCCTATGACTTCAGCTGATGTTCTGAGTCCTAGTGGTGATTTATCAAAAGCTCAAACCGAAACTCCGAGGAAATCAAGATTCTCAGTTCTTAGGCTCACTTTATCAAAGAAAGAACCTGAAGCACCAAAGGAAATACGTAAATCTGATACATGCTTAAACAAAAGCGTGAGAGAAGTTGTTTCTTTATCAAGAAAGCCAGCTCCTGGACCTCCTCCACTATGTACAATATGTCAACACAAGGCACCTAAATTCGGAAACCCTCCAAGATGGTTCACCTTTGGCGAGTTGGAGACAGCAACAAAGGGTTTTTCTAAAGGGAGTTTCCTGGCTGAAGGTGGGTTTGGTTCGGTTCACTTAGGAACTTTACCAGATGGTCAAATCATTGCTGTCAAACAGTATAAGATTGCTAGTACACAAGGTGACAGAGAATTCTGCTCTGAAGTTGAGGTTTTGAGCTGTGCACAACATCGGAATGTTGTAATGCTCATTGGACTATGCGTGGAGGATGGGAAAAGATTGCTCGTCTATGAGTATATCTGCAATGGATCCTTGCATTCTCATCTTTATGGTAAAGTTTCTACTCTTGGTATACAAAGAAGAACATTCTCCTTTTTTTTTTCTGAAACATTGTTATTAATGAAAAGTTTTGTAGGTTTGGGGAGAGAGCCGTTGGGATGGTCAGCGAGACAAAAGATTGCGGTTGGAGCAGCTCGTGGGTTGAGATACCTTCATGAAGAATGCAGAGTCGGTTGCATTGTTCATAGGGATATGCGTCCTAACAATATTCTCCTCACTCATGATTTTGAGCCTTTGGTAAAAAGAATGACTAAAACATGCTTAAAGCCTTTTCTGTCTTTCTGTTTTGTGCAAAGCTTGAAACTTTTTAACATCCTAGGTTGGAGATTTTGGGCTAGCGAGATGGCAACCAGAAGGAGATAAAGGAGTTGAAACTCGAGTGATTGGAACTTTCGGGTAATCTTATGGCATGATCTTGAGATATTCTTCTTCTTGATTTATATATACTTGTAGAACACAAAAACCAAGATGACCTTTTCTGTTAATCTTCAGGTACTTGGCACCTGAATATGCACAAAGCGGACAGATTACAGAGAAAGCAGATGTTTACTCTTTTGGGGTTGTCTTAGTTGAGCTTATCACAGGAAGAAAAGCTATGGACATTAAACGTCCTAAAGGTCAACAATGTCTCACCGAATGGGTAAAACCAAAAAGACAACTATATATATCAAAGTTTTAGTCTTTAAAGCTCAGATGCTTACATTTTTGCTTTTTTTATTTATTTTGCAGGCAAGACCGTTGTTGCAGAAACAAGCCATTAACGAACTTCTTGATCCACGTCTAATGAATTGCTACTGTGAGCAAGAAGTTTACTGTATGGCACTATGTGCTTACCTCTGCATTCGCCGTGACCCTAACTCGAGGCCACGAATGTCTCAGGTTTGCTACCCCATAACGCATCTCAAAAAAACACTTACCTCTACATTGATGTTTTGATGGATTTTTTTCGAACGTTAATGGAATCTGTGTTCTCTCTCATCAATGAAGGTGTTGCGGATGTTAGAAGGAGACGTTGTCATGAATCCAATGTAGAAGAGAAGCTTCACAAGGAAAAAAGTCTTCTTATGGAGTTTGTACACTATTTAGGGTATTTTACAGCTTCAGTGAGTTTTTTTTTTTGCTTTTGTATATGTAAAAGCTTGTGAATCACTGAGACAAAAGATTCAAGTAAAGTTTGTTGAGATTTTTACACTGATCATATGTGTGATGGACTCATGGCCGGTTAAAGGTTAAATAGTTCGGTTTAACACTCCGCAAATTGGGATTGTTGGTTAAACCGATTGGGTTGACAGATCAAACTTGAAACCTTTTAATTGCTTAAGAGGTTACAACACTTTCACTAAACAGTCTCGGGGGCGGCGACGACGACAACATCGTTCTCTTCTTTTCTCCTCATGTTCTGTTTGATAATCGCAGGTAATCTCGTCAACATCTTCTCTTCCTTTTCTTGATCAGTTAAGAAATTGCGGTTAGGTTGGTATAGAACC
>NC_025702.1:15083374-15105568 GCF_000633955.1 Camelina sativa
AAAAAAAAAAAAAAAAAGAGTACAAAATCCATCGCGTGTTAGTTAATAAAAGGAAAGAAACTGTAATAAAAACGCTGGCGTCAACAGTAAGCTAAATAGGATCCAACGGTGGAGAAAGCTGCGTGAAAATTGCAGACAGAAAGAATCTAACGGTGATAAGTTATCAGCGTGAAACTGAAGCTTCCCATTTCTCTGTTTTAAAACCCCAAATCTCCCTCTCATCCCCTCTCATCTCATCTCTTCTCTTTGTTTACACATACACCTCATAAGAGTAGCAAACACATCGCTCTCCTCTCCTCTCGCATTATCCGAAAACATGGTAAAGTCCTCTTCTTTCTTGTACGATGATTAGATTGCGTTTCTTGGTCCGGGGTTTAGGGTTTCATATATCATGAGCACCTGAATGTATAGATCTAAGGGGTTGTGTCCTTCTCTTTTCTTATCATCGGTGCCGTGTGTAGTATCAATGGCGCAAAATTTACATGTACGCTTGTTTTTGGTATGTGTTTCAGAAAGATTTGTGGAAGGCTGCATTTCCAGTGGGAACTGAGGTAATAATATTATATTGTTGATCGGAGTTACTGTCTCCACCATTGATATAATAAATCTTTGCTTACGGTTGGTTGTTTTAAATTGTGATTGCAGGTGGACCAGTTAGATACATATTACGATGGTTTCAATTGGAGTTTCAAAACTCTTGAAGTAAGTTGTTTTGGATTATTAGTACATTCTCCAGGTTAATTTTATATTGTTGATGTCGCCTGAGAGATTCTGGCTTCTTTTAATATCTTTCAGGAAGCATTTGAAGAAGGAGGAATGTTCTATGGGAAGTCAGTCTATGTTTTTGGAGGTGCAGAACGTATGATGATGTTTCTCACTTGTTTCAAATCACCTTTGGCACTTTTAAATTCATTTTTTACATTTTTGTATATGTTTACAGCTCAGCTCGTCCTCTACGATGATGCACACATGATTATCAATGTCCCAACAGTTATTGTTGTAAGTACTAACTGTTTTAAAATCTCTCTATATATATCAAAAGGTCTGCTTGCTGCTACCATGCACTGATATCAGTAATATATTATTTTATATTTTGCAGATTGAATCACCCGTTCCGCCTTCTGACAAGCTAGATATCGGATCGATTCAGCGTGGAATGGAAATCATTCCAATGAAGCAGATGTGGATGGAATGGGTTCCTTACATTCCTTCTGATAATAGGTACCATGCATGAGTTCCAACAACTCTTATATGCTTCACATTTGCTTACGTTTCTATGGCCTAAAAAATCATTGAAACGAGAGACAGAGGTTATGCTAACGGTCTTACTTTTGATCTTTACATGCAGTTGCTAATTACTTTTTCTTTGTTCTTGTTGCAGAGATGGACAAGTTGGTAGGATGAACTCTCAAATTTTTAGCATGCGCTGTACACTGTCTAGGTAAGAAACATGTATCAGATGAAGGGATTTTTTCTTTAGGGTGCATGTATGAAGGTGATTTTATACAGAGTGTAGTTTGAACCTACCAGTTCTGGCATGTACTTAATTTAGCTTTTGTACATTTACCTGCAGAGATGCTCTCAGAGATATGAATGAAGACGATGCTAAGAAGTTCGACTATTGCGTTGCTTGTGAGTTTTATTCCTATACCATAAATTTATGTTCATTGTTGCTAATGTGCTACTACGCAACAACAAAAATCTAAGATCTCTTGTATTTGCAGATTTCTATCAACCATTTGAGGAATCTGAAATTGAACATGATGCTGTAATCGATATATTGTTTCCCTCTAATCCGCCGGTAAAAATTTCTGACTATGCAATNGTGTCCTTCTCTTTTCTTATCATCGGTGCCGTGTGTAGTATCAATGGCGCAAAATTTACATGTACGCTTGTTTTTGGTATGTGTTTCAGAAAGATTTGTGGAAGGCTGCATTTCCAGTGGGAACTGAGGTAATAATATTATATTGTTGATCGGAGTTACTGTCTCCACCATTGATATAATAAATCTTTGCTTACGGTTGGTTGTTTTAAATTGTGATTGCAGGTGGACCAGTTAGATACATATTACGATGGTTTCAATTGGAGTTTCAAAACTCTTGAAGTAAGTTGTTTTGGATTATTAGTACATTCTCCAGGTTAATTTTATATTGTTGATGTCGCCTGAGAGATTCTGGCTTCTTTTAATATCTTTCAGGAAGCATTTGAAGAAGGAGGAATGTTCTATGGGAAGTCAGTCTATGTTTTTGGAGGTGCAGAACGTATGATGATGTTTCTCACTTGTTTCAAATCACCTTTGGCACTTTTAAATTCATTTTTTACATTTTTGTATATGTTTACAGCTCAGCTCGTCCTCTACGATGATGCACACATGATTATCAATGTCCCAACAGTTATTGTTGTAAGTACTAACTGTTTTAAAATCTCTCTATATATATCAAAAGGTCTGCTTGCTGCTACCATGCACTGATATCAGTAATATATTATTTTATATTTTGCAGATTGAATCACCCGTTCCGCCTTCTGACAAGCTAGATATCGGATCGATTCAGCGTGGAATGGAAATCATTCCAATGAAGCAGATGTGGATGGAATGGGTTCCTTACATTCCTTCTGATAATAGGTACCATGCATGAGTTCCAACAACTCTTATATGCTTCACATTTGCTTACGTTTCTATGGCCTAAAAAATCATTGAAACGAGAGACAGAGGTTATGCTAACGGTCTTACTTTTGATCTTTACATGCAGTTGCTAATTACTTTTTCTTTGTTCTTGTTGCAGAGATGGACAAGTTGGTAGGATGAACTCTCAAATTTTTAGCATGCGCTGTACACTGTCTAGGTAAGAAACATGTATCAGATGAAGGGATTTTTTCTTTAGGGTGCATGTATGAAGGTGATTTTATACAGAGTGTAGTTTGAACCTACCAGTTCTGGCATGTACTTAATTTAGCTTTTGTACATTTACCTGCAGAGATGCTCTCAGAGATATGAATGAAGACGATGCTAAGAAGTTCGACTATTGCGTTGCTTGTGAGTTTTATTCCTATACCATAAATTTATGTTCATTGTTGCTAATGTGCTACTACGCAACAACAAAAATCTAAGATCTCTTGTATTTGCAGATTTCTATCAACCATTTGAGGAATCTGAAATTGAACATGATGCTGTAATCGATATATTGTTTCCCTCTAATCCGCCGGTAAAAATTTCTGACTATGCAATGAATGTTGTGTTGGAAGTTACAGGTCTACTAGTATTACATTTACATGAAATGGTTTGATAGGGGAACATTGTTCTGTTTTTTTTACAGGTTGTATGTGATTTTAACTGGGAGCTTCAAAAGCTTGAGGTTTGCGTTTGATTAAAGTTTAATTACTTCCTCATTTGGTTTCAAAAGAGTGCAAATTGCATTCATGGTTTGATGATTGATGTTGAGATGGCTTTTTGTCCATATCTTATCTCAGGAATTTGTTGATAGTCTGATTCAAGAAGGAGGATTATTTGCAGAACAAAGTAAGTTTGAGGCTGTCACACAATTCTCAGTTCATGACGCCTGAGTGTATCTTTAATTACCATTGTTCTTTTTTACTCAGGAATTTGTCACAGCGCGTGTTGGAGAAGCAATGAAAGCTAAACGAGAGGTAAAAAAATGTAACCAGACTGAGATAAGATATGTAAGCTGTTCATTTTATGTGAGACTGTTTGCTAAATATGGTGTGATTCATTTCTTGCAGGCAAGAGAAGCTCGACTGAAAGCGATAGAAGAAATGAGCGAAGAAACTAAGGAAGCCTTCCAAAACATGAAGTTCTACAAATTCTACCCTCAGGCTTCACCAGACGTCCCTAGATTCCAGACGGTAAGCACAAAAGAAATGACATTAAACCAAACCACCTTCTCCCTATTTGTTCTGAAAATGTGAATCCTCTGTTTGCTTTTTTTACGTTTTGCAGTCGTCGCTCATTAACCGATACTACGGGAATGCTCATCAAGTCCTTTGATATGGTGGAATCTTCAGAACCAAGAACAAATGCCTACCTATATTAGTTAAAAATCCAGTTTGAATTTTGATCTTTTATTTATTTATTTATTACTAAGATGTAAAAGCCTTTAAATTTTTCTTCAAAAGAATATAAAATTTCTCAGATACAAATTACTTTGCGTTTCTTGATTTTACTATATTGTTATTTTTATTTTATACATTTGATTTCCTAAGCAAAATATATCACTTCGACAAAAATAAAATAAATGTCATGGGTTCTTGATATAAAGGCTACCTGATCATAGTCTAATATCCGGTTCACTCGTTCGGTTATTACAACATTGGAGAAAAATCAATTTGAGAATTTAGGTTTCAATCGATCTCAAGTGACGACGAACTTGTGAGTGTGTATGTGTGACTGTTGTGAACTCTCTCTGCTTCTTCGAATGTGACGAGAAGAAGTTACGAAAGGATATGTCTCGGCTTTGATTTACCTTCTTTTAACTCTGTATATGTTACTCTCTCTCTCTCTCTCTCTCTCTCTCTCTATCTATTGCGACAAGCCTTGACCTTGATCGATCCCTCTTTTACAATTCCGATACCCTTTTGAAATTTCACAATTCTTTCGTATTCCTAATGTTTCCAGGTTCAGTTCAAGTGGTAAAGTCTTTATCTTTCCGTCTTTGAGTTCATGATTCCGGTTCTGAGTAGTGAAACTTTGGAGTTATGGACAAAATTAGTCAATTGTCCGATGATGTACTCATCAAGATATTATCATTAGTTCCAACAAAAGATGCCATCGCCATGAGCACTTTGTCTAAACGATGGGTGTCTCTTTGGACATTGGTGCCAAGACTTGTCTTTGATGATTACTCAGACTCAGAGGATGAAGATGAAGAAGAGAATCAATCCAGAAACCTGGCGCAGTTTGTTTCCGGGACGTTGCTGTTACATAAGGCAGCGGTTCTTGAATGTTTTCATCTCAACATTGCTTCAGAATGTAGCGGTTCCGAGGTTGGTTTATGGGTTCGAATCGCAGTTGATCGTTTTGTGCGTGATCTCAAGATAAGTTTTTATAATGATCATGGCCCTGTTACGTTGCCAAGTAGGCTTTTTAGATGTGAGGCAATTGAGACTTTGGAACTCTGTAGAGTGATTGCTTTGGACGTTCCTTCTCGGTTTAGCTTTCGTTCTCTCAAGAAGTTACGCCTTCTCTCTGTGAGGTACTCAGATGAGGACTCTTTCTCTAGGTTTATATCAAATTGTCCTGTTCTTGAAGATTTGGTTGTGGAAACTTGTGACGAGGACAATGTGGTGACATTCACTGTTAATGTGGCGTCCCTACAGAGTTTATCCGTTTCTCGTACATTACGAGATTTACCAAATCCTGATGAAGTGTTTGTGATACATTCCCATGGTTTGAAGCAGTTGAAAGTTATGGACTACTTTGGTGAACTTAATCTGATAGGTAATATGCCCAAACTTGTAGAGGCAAATCTTCAATACGAGTGCCTCTATGCCAAGGTTTTGGAACCTTTTACCTTTGTCAAGCGTCTTTATCTCTGCTTATTTGGAGAGGTAATTTGTGTTGATCTCAACATATTTTTGATTAATTGTTCCTATGGAAGTTATGAGCTTGATGATCTGAAAGAGTACATTGTTTTTCTTTGCTTATGAGCTTGATGATCTGAAGTTATGAGCTTTATGAGCTTGATGATCTGAAGTTATGTAAATGCAGGCTCAGTATCTTACTGGTATCGTTCTATCCCAGCTTGTATGTTTGGAGCTATGTACCTGTGAAGATAATTGGACTAATATGCTTGTGAGTGTGCTCCAGCATGCCCCTAAACTACAAGTTCTCAAGCTTGAGCTGGTAGCTTTCTTTTTCCCTGTCCAATGAGTGCAAATTTATTAGTCATGTTTGGTTTCCGGTTTTGACAGTGTAGTGCATTGATCGCAGAACCATGACCATTGTCTAGCTACGGTTCGTAATGTTTGTTGGATCCAGCCCGAGCGTGTTCCTGAATGTTTCTTGTACCAACTCAAAACATTTGAATGGAGAAACTATGGAGGAACACAAGTAGAGAAAGAACTGGCCATGTACATTTTGAAGAACGCGAGGCGATTAGTGACTGCAACTATCTACCCTGACTCAGTCAAGTTGGCGCGCAAACATAAGATGTTTGAGAAACTGGAAATTGCAACTAGGAGTTCAAGAGCTTGTGAGCTTACAATGGGATAGAAATTAATCTCACCAAGTGTTGAAACTGTCCAGTTAACTAGTTTAATGTGGGTTTATTGTTATGGCTTTTTTATCAAACCTCTATCAAACGCCGTTCTCTATGTTTGGATAGAGATATAATATTGTTCTCAATTGATGCTTCTATATGGGTTTCTAACACTTGCAAGCTGTGAATATTGAATCTTTTGCTTTGCTCTTCTGCTATATGTCGTGCCCTCTGCAGGCGCAGTATCCTACTGGTAGCGTTTTACTTCAACTCGTGCGTTTGGAGTTATGTGTGCTCAGAGAACTGGTCGAACATGTTTGAGTCTGTGCTCCAACATTCCCCTAAACTTCATATTCTCAAGCTTGCGATGGTAACTTTCATCCCTACCCAAAGAATGTAAATTCCTAGTTTAGGACTAGTTTCATGTCTTGTTTTCTGGTCTCAAGGTATATATCTAATAACTAATGCAACCCTATTTTCGACAATATTTGATTGTAGAATCATTGTATAGCTGTGGATCGTAAAGTTGGCTGGATTCAACCGAGTTGTGTTCCGGAATGTTTATTGTTCAATCTCAAATCCTTGGAGTGGAGACAAGGAAGAGAAGAAGAGAAAGAAGTTGCTATGTATATTTTGAATTAGGCAAAGCGATTAGTGACCGCAACTATCGATCTTGAATTAGTCACTTTGGCGTGCAGACTTAAAGTGATCGATGAATTGGTATTTGCTACGAGAGGCTCAAGAGCATGTGAGCTTACAGTGTGCTGACCGCTGAAGAAAATTTTACATTGTTGAAAGTATTTGTAACTTTTCAGTAACTAGTTGAATGTGGATTTAAAGCTATTACATTCTTGTAAAATGATTTGCTTTTTGTCTTGTTCATGGTTACAAAGCCTAGAATGTTTCGTCTGTATTTACAAATCTGTCATTATCTAAGGTTTGAACAAGTGACGAAAAAAAAAAAAAATCCATTATTGTGCCATAAATATTTATGGGGGTTTTAGCTTAAAAAATCAAGTAAAAAAAAAAATCTAAAATTCACTGTTAGGCTTTTCAGTTCCCTTCCTCTGATTGAGTTTCAGACATTGGAACAAACTAACTAACAATTTAAGGTTTATCTCAGTTCTCAAATGATGAAGCGGTGAGAGGAGAAGTTACATTTACACGGGTATGTCTCTGTTTCAATTGCTACTGTTTTTTTTTTTTCCCTCAATCTGTGAAAGACTTGATTTTGCTTGAGACCCTTTTGAGATTTCATGATTCTTTCGTATCCATGTCGTTTCCAGGTTAAAATCAGATTGTAAAGTCTTCACCTTTTTCTTCTTTGAGTTCGAGATTAAGGTACTGACAAGTGAAAGTTTGGGGGAAAACATAAGCTTTGGGAGTTCTCTGTGCTTGTAATTACAAAAATATGGACAAAATTAGTCAATTGTCCGATGATGTACTCATCAAGATACTGTCATTACTCCAAACAAAAGATGCCGTAGCCATGAGCATTTTGTCTAAACGATGGAAGTCTCTTTGGACATTGGTGCCAACACTTATCTTTGGTGAGTACCCGGAGGATAGGGAAGATGAGGATGAGGTTCCAAAGACTAATGATGAGAGTCATTGCATAAATATGTCACAGTTGGTTTATGGGACTTTGCTACTGCATAAGGCACCGGTTCTTGAATGTTTTCATCTCAACCGTGCTTCGGGATGTAGCCCCTCGGAGATTGATTTATGGGTCAGAATTGCAGTTCAACGTTTCGTCCGTGATCTGACGATAGGTTTTTGTTATGAATATGGGATTATAAGATTGCCGGATAGGCTATTTAGATGTGAAACACTTGAGACTTTGGAACTCAAAAAGGTGATTTTTTTGGAAGTTCCTTCTCAGATTAGTTTTCAATCCCTCAAGACGTTGCGCCTTTTGTTTGTGAAATATGTAGATGAGGAATCTTTCGTTAGGCTTATATCAAATTCCCCTGTTCTTGAAGATTTGGTTGTAGAAACTTGTCACGATGACAATGTGGCGACTTTCACTATTAATGTGCCATCCCTTGTGAGTTTCTCCATTAGGAATACATTGCAAGACTTGGAGACTGAGAATGATTTGTTTGTGGTACATTACCATTGTTTGAAGCAGTTCACCATTGTGGACTACTTTGGTGAGCTTACCTTGATAGGTAATATGCCCAAACTTGTCGAGGCAAATCTCTTATCTGTGTCCTGCCAAGCCAAGGTTCTAAAGTGTTTTACCTGTGTCAAGTGTCTTTCTCTATGCTTACCTCAAGAGGTAATGTTCTTGCTCTCTTTTGATCTTCCATTGGTAACGGAAAAAAATACTTTGAGACTTTTGTATATGTCATTACATTTGCTTTCTTTATTGCTTGTGTTGGTTAAATGCAGTATCCCTTTCCCACTGGCACCGTTTTATCTCAGCTTGTGAGTTTAGAGCTATGTTTATGTGAAAGTAACTGGACGAATATGCTTGTGACTGTGCTCCAACATTCCCCTAAACTACAAGTTCTCAAGCTTGCCATGGTACTTTCTTCCATAGCCCAAATTTTCTCAACCATGCTTTGGTTTCCGGTTTAAAAGCCTAATGCACTTTTACCATTGGTTGCAGAACCATTTGATGTGTGAGGGTCGTACGGTTTGCTCGATTCAGCCGAGTAGTGTTCCTGAATGTTTGTACCATCTCAAAACCTTTGAATGGAGGGACTATGCAGGAACGGAAGTAGATAAAGAAGTGGCGGTTTATATTTTGAAGAACGCGAAGAGACTAGAGACTGCAACTATCTATCCTGAAACAGATGAGTTGGTGCACAGACACAAGATGTTTGAAGAATTGGAAATTGCTTCAAGGAGTTCAAGAGCATGTGAGCTTACAATGTATTTATCTCTTTACCAAAGATTTAAAAGCTGTTAGAATGTGGATTTTTATCAGAAAGCTCGATGAATACCTTGTTCAAACTTCAAAGTTTCAAACAGAGCTTTGTATTGTTCTGCCAATACTGTATATTCAAACTTGTCATCATTATCTTTGTTAAAATAATAGAAAGATTTTACTATGTCGGACAAAGATAATGTAACATCTGAATTTAATTTCCATTATTAGGCAAAAATTAAAAAAAAAAAGAAGTAATGTATGAAATTATTGTAAAAGAAAAAAAAAAAGATTTTATTAGTAGGATTAGGATATGATCGGCCGGGTAGAATATAAATTGTGTTTTGGCATATTCCTATTAGCATTGAGACTTGTGGCCTTGTGGGTAGAAGAAATAGCCTAGAGTCTCTTCTTTATATTAACCCCAAAGTCACATTCATATAGACACAACAAATTATCTCAATTTTTTGTTTTTCTCTCTATATCATCTCTTGGCCATGAGTTTCATGGAAAGGGACAGTAAAATTCAGAAGAAAAATCTGAATAATGAGAAAATAGACATGATCAGTTCATTACCAGATGACTTGCTCTTGAAGATATTGTCATCACTTTGTTATAAAACGTTGGTATTCACGAGCGTCTTGTCGAACCGATGGCGTGGTCTCTGGAAACGAGTGACAATACTCAATTGTGATAATTGCTTAAGATGCAATAGTTTTGACTTTGGTCAATTTGTTTCTAATTCGTTACGGTTTAGTAATAATAATAATGCTGGAGTGACTATAAAGAGCTTCCATCTCAAGGTACACCTACGTGATCAACTGAATTTCTTCTTCAGACCATTGGCTAACTCCTCGGTTGATCTCTCTGAGGTGAGTATCGAGTCATACTATTTACCTCAAACATTTCCGAGTAGCTTCCGTAGTTGGGATTACTGGAATCTCAATACACTGATACTTAAAAGACTAATTTTCGTGGATAACGATGGATCATATGATTATATGCGGTTTAGATCCCTCAAAAACTCTGCATCTGCTGTTCTCAGCCGACAAATCTGTTCAAAGGCTTTTAAACGTTTGTCCGAAACTTGAAGAATTGGTTGTGAGACGAACAACATATGTCAATGTGAAGATATACACTATCAATGTGCCTACTTTGATGAGTTTATCTATCGATTATACGTATGCGGTATCTCGACCCGTGGATGTACACGGATTTGTGATAAATACTCCTTCTTTGAGGTACTTGAGCATTAAAGATCACTTCAGTAACTTGTTACAGTTTGAAAATATGCCTAAGCTGGTCAAGGCCAATGTAGTGGTTGACTGTGATCAATCTGAGAAGTTTATTAGATCTATTACCTCAATCCAACATCTCTCTTTGTGTTCTAAAACTTCAAAGGTAAAAACCCCATCTTTAATAATCTGAATTAATGTCATCAAAGATATGAAATCATATAATATTTAACCTCTTTTGTGTGTTTTGCTTTTATTGCAGATCACATATCCTAGTGGCGGCGGCACTTCCTTCTTGTATCTTGAGCATCTTGAGCTATGTACATGTTCTCAAGAGTGGTCGAATCTATTAAACCTTATTCTCAAAGACGCTCCAAGACTTCAGGTTCTCAAGCTCAAATTGGTATGTAATTTATTTATGCAGTTCCCATAATTTGTTTTTCCAGCTTTTGAACGGTTCTAAAACTTCTAACACATCTGTTATAATGTTTTCTTCTATTGTCACAGAAACATTGTGTTCAATGTAGTACTGAATCGATGGATCACAGCTGGAACGAACCATGCTCTGTTCCCATATGTTTATCGTCTCATCTAGAGATCTTCGAGTGGGGACATTACAAAGGAACAAAGCAAGAGAAAAAAGTGGCGGAATACATATTAACAAATGCGAGTAATCTAAAGATGGCGATGTTCTCTTCAGAGAGGAATCGGATTTTCAACGAGTTAGAGAATGTGGCCAGAGAGGTTCAGAAGCATGTCAGCTTGTGTTTAATCAGATTTTTTACCTCTTTTTGTAACAAGATATTTCTGAAACAATTATTTGACCACATAGTAAGTTTTTGGGTTTTCTTACCAAGTTTTGTTCGTACTGATTCTGATAATTCCATCTGCTTTAGTTCTGGTGCAAGGAAGTAAATAACCGGCTCTATATGTGGCACTAATTAGTCTTTTTGAGGATATTGGACGGAATGCCTTATTTACCAGTTTATCATTACCCTTAAAGGCGTTTGTGTTTGTATGACTGTTGGATTCGGGGCAGAATCAGGTTGAAAAACAAAAAAAAAGTTTGAGGAATTGGGAACTGCATGAAGCCATGAAGTGTGGTTCAAGACCAAGTGAGTTTAGCATATAATTTTTATATAAATATGACACTGTAGTATTTTATTTTTTATATTTAATGGATCTCCAAAGTCCAAACAGCTGCCAAGGCCCAGAAGACAATTAGAAAGACCGACCAAAATTTTCTAGTTTTATTGTACTGTATCTGTGTATTCCTTTGATCTCAAGCCAAAAATTAGGGTTTTATTCGTTGTCACAAAAAAAGGGTTCTATTCTTCCTTGAGATCTAACGAAGCGATCTAGCACTTTTCTAATCTCTGGTTGGGCGATGGAATCTGCGGGATTAAAAATCAAAGAGGTTACTAATTCTGATAGAATCAGTAACTTGTCTGACGATTTGCTCATCAAGATACTCTCCTTAGTTCCGGTAAGAACTGCAATGAGCACAAGCTTGTTGTCTAAACAATGGAAACCTGTATGGAAGATGATGCCAACACTTGTGTATGATGAAACTTGTCCCACCGTTATTGGTTCCCTTGGCTTTGCCCAATTTTGTAGCATGTCTTTACCTAAAGCGCGGCTTCTTAGAACCTTAATCCTCAAACTTGACAAGAAAGCTGCTTCCATAGTCATAGATTCTCTGTTATTCACAAACCTTCCTTCCACTCTCCTTGAGATCTCAATCACTTCTTTATCTAAGAATTATATAGGTTTCCCAAAAAACTTTAAAGTTTTCCAAACACTAGTCGTCTCGAAACTCCAAGGCACTATTACTCTGAATGTTGCTGTTGATTCTCCTGTTTGTTTCCAGTCCCTGAAAAGTTTGCATCTCATAAGTGTGATGTTCTGGTCCAAATCGTCTTTGGGGATACTTTTATCGGCTTGTCCTGTTCTTGAAGATCTCTTCTTCGTAACAAATGTCAATACTCGCATCCACCCTTTCACCATATCAGTACCTTCTCTACAGAGATTACATATCACTGACCATGTCGATAACGGTGACCTAAAATTAGAGATTAATGCTCCTTCTTTGAAGTACTTAAAGATCATAGACTGGAGTGGTTGTATTAAATTCGTTAAAGATATGCCGAAGTTGGTGGGTGCAAAAGTAATACTTTCACAATACCAAGCTGAGAAGTTGATCAGATTGCTTACCTCGGTAGAGTTTCTTTCAATAATACATCTACATCCTTCAATGGTAAGTTACTACCATATTGGTAACTAGATGACCCTTCTCGGTCTTGTTTTATTTGAAAGATGGCATTTGTTGTATATGCTTTTGGAGTTTGGTAATAACTAAATAATGTTGTGGAGTGCAGGTTCTACCTCTTGCCAATGGAATTTCTCATCGGCTTCTTCGTCTGAAACTACATATTTCCCACAAACTTCCGCTTAATATGCTTCTGCATTTGCTCAAATATTCCCCTAAACTACAAGTTCTCAAGCTTCACGAGGTATTGAAAAAATATGTTTCACTTAATTTCCCTTTAGTTACTTACTGATCTCTGTTTCAAGAGAGCTTAAAATGCATTTATATATGTTTCACAGAACCATTTTATTTATACGACCCGAGGGACCGAGGATCAACTTCCTCCAGTCTCTGCACCGATCTTAGTTCCTGAATGCGTATCCTTCCATCTTGAAAATCTTGAATTTAGAGGCTTTGTAGGAAGAGAGGAAGTGAAAGAAGTCGTCGTTTACATTCTGCAAAACGCTCGTCACTTAAAAACCGCTTCAATCCTTATATATTCAGAAGGTTGTCCAGGTGGGGAGAAGGATGTTGTAGTTCGAGTTAAGAACATACTCCCTCCCGTTTTAATTACTTTGTCATTCTAGAGAATTTTACTTAAACTAAAAAACGGTGTAAATTAACAAGTTTAACCTCACCAATAATTTATTATGTTATTTATTGTGTTAGTTTAATAAGGTTATATTTAGAATTTTATTGTAAAAATTACATTGGAAATTGAGGATGGCAAATAATCTAAAACAAAGAGTAATAAAAATTAGGGGGAATATTGTTTTAACCTTTTTAGATGATTTTTGTCCTTTATCTGCTTTCTTCTTATTCTAGTTAGTCAAACAAATATGTAGTGATAACTGATAAATATATAGAACTAAAATTTAATTTTTGACACAAAATCAAAGAGAAATTATTAAGGTGAGATCTTCATCTTTCCACTTTTTTTTGTTTTAATTTACATTTTTCTCCAAATGTACAGTACATAACAAATTATAACTTATCTTATGTGATTAAAAAAAAAAAACCAAAAAGACTTAGAAAAAGATTAACAAACAAACAAAGTTTCATATCTGTCATTTCTAATCCTGCTCCTCTACGCGTGAGCCAAAAACTAGGGTTTTTTTATTTTATTTTTAATATTCTTCCATCAGAACTAACGATATGGCGATGGATGATGCAAGATCTGGAACCGAAGAGGTTACGTACGAAGATAGGATCAGCCAATTACCTAACGATTTGCTTTTCCGAATACTCTCACTAATCCCGGTAAGCAATGCGATGTCCACAAGTCAATTGTCTAAACGATGGAAACCTGTATGGAAGATGTTGTCAACTCTTGTGTATGATGAAAATTCTTGTCCCAACATTGGTTCCGCTGGAGGTTTTGTCCAATTCTGTTTCAGGTCCTTGCAATTACATGATGCTCCACTTCTCAGAACCCTAAATCTCAAACTTAGGAAACACTCTGATTCCTTAGATTCTCTGTTTTCCTCCCCAAACACTATTCATTCCTCTCTCCTTGAGATCTCAATCTCTTCTACTACTTATCCTTGTTATTACAGTACTATCAGTTTCCCAAAGAACCTCAATGTCTTCCAAACACTAGCTGTCTTAAAACTCCAAGGCCATATTCTTGTTGATGTTGTTGAGTCTCCCGTTTGCTTCCAATCCCTGAAAAGTTTGTACCTCAAATGTGTTAAGTTCGAGTCAGGAAGACTCTTTCTCATACTATTATCGGCTTGTCCTGTTCTTGAAGATCTCTTCATCCAAAGAACTTGCAGTGTAGGCAGTTTTGTGTTTACCATATCAGTCCCTTCTCTACAGAGGTTATCTTTCACTAAAGAACAAAGCTATTATGCTGACGACAAGGCCATCGTCGAGATTACTGCTCCTTCGTTGAAGTACTTGAAGATCTTCGATCGCGTAGGTTGTTACAGTTTTGTTGTAGATATGTCTAAGTTGGTGGAGGCAGATGTTAAAGTTAATCTGTCAAAGAATGAGAAGCTTCCTAAAGTTCTTACCTCAGTTGGACATCTTTCCCTAGATTTGTATCCTTCAATGGTAACTTCTTTCTTCTCCCACAATTAATCTCTGTTCTTTGAAGATAGCATTGTTTTCAAGATAAACACTATAATCATGTTTTCTTGTTTAGGTTTTTCACCTTACAGATAGATTCATATCCAAGCAGCTTCTTCATCTGGAATTAGACATTTACGACAACTTTAGGTCGAATCTACTTATGAGTTTGCTGAAAGATGTACCGTCTTTACGAGCACTCAAGCTCAACCACGTAAGTAAAAGTCACAGTCTCCAATTTATTAGTATTGCGTTTTGAGGGCTTTGAATTGATCTAACACAATGTCTTTTGTTTCTGATCAGCAACATCCCAACTATACTGTCGAGGATCAACCATTTTCAGTCTCTAACCCGAGCTCGGTTCCTGAATGTTTGAGCTTCCACCTCGAGACTTTCGCGTGGATAGGCTACGCAGGAACATATGAAGAGATAGAAGCTGCGGCGTACGTTTTGAAAAACGCTCGTTGTTTGAAGAATGCTACAATCTCTCTGTGTTCAAGGGACATGGAGAATGGTCAGTTGATGATTAAGGAGTTGGAATCTATGTCTAAGGCTTCAACCATTTGTCAGCTTTTAGTTAAATTTTAGAAATTTCTCGTGGAAATGGGTTATATCTTGGATTTGAACTTTAGCAAGAGATAAATTTATTATTTCGAATCTGAATTTCCATTAGAATTATTAAACTTTCCCCCTTTTTATTGAGATAGTTCTCACTTTGATTAGGACCTTGTATCACTTCTACAAGTTGCAGGTCCGTTCCCTCTATATCTCTCTACATCTCTCACTCTGTTTTACTCTCTGTTTTGTCATTAAGTAAAAACAAGAAGAACCTTAGAGAGATAACACTTTGATTGTCTACATTTTTAATATTGATCACAAGGATGGTTCTTACAACATCATCAAAACACACACTAACACTAGATTACAAACAAAAGACAACTGACTCTCTTACCACTCCAACAACTTACTTATCTTAACTAATCTTAGCTAACTTAGTACCTACTTCTACGATTGAGATTATACTAACTTGAACAATAATGAATCCCAATTAACTCAACCTATTCTTATTACCCCTTACGTATTTGTCTATTAGTTTGCAAGTACACTAGAACCTCTATAAATTAATACTCGGGAAATTAATAACCTCTATAAATTAATAAATTTCTCCGGTCCCAAGTTGGGACTAGTGTAATTTTGGACACTATTCGATAAAATAATAAATTAATATTTTTTTTGAAAATCCCATGTAAAAATATGGTCCCATCAATATCATAAATTAATAATCAAATAAACTAGTATATATATATATATCTAAGAAAATCTAATGAAATATGAATCTATTGTTGTTTGTTTGTTCTTAAATTTGCATTATTGTTGGAGAGCATCTCTAATCTTTCTGACTGCATCAAAAACTTCTGGTGTTGTGTTCTCAAATCACATCTAAAAATTATAAAGAGTTCTTGACGCGATAATTGCTTCCTTACGTGTAACTGGTTCTAAAGGTACTGTCATATCTTCTTCAACTACATCATCACCTTGAAAAATAGTAGTAGCAATTTCTTCTAAACTCTGAATTTCTCATAAAAAATTATATTCATAAATTAATATTTTATTAATTTATCGATAAATTAAAACCTCTATAAATTAATAAAATTTTATGGTCCCGACCTTATTAATTTATAGAGGTTCTACTGTATCTAAATTATCATCATTGGTTTCAAATACAAAAAAAAAAAAACAAAAGTATATATGTAAATCATCATCAAATACTCATCTAATCCAATTTTATAATTAAGAAGGTCCAAATAGTAATCATATTGCTGCATAGGAAGATTAGAAACTAAAAAAAATAGTTTTATCCTTTATTGGTCTAAATAAACATGGGAAGATTACATCGTTGACGTGATTGACCACATCTTATTTTTCCAAAAGCAAAAAAATGGCAGAAATATAATATAATACTAGCTTGCTAGTACTTATTATGGATAAAGTCTTCATGCATCTCACCAGCCCTGGGCATTCGGGTATCAGGTTCGGGTTCGGGTAAAACCCAATCGGGTTCGGTTTTTCGGATATACGAGTATAGGACCCAATAGGGTAAACCCAATACAATAAAAAACACAGAACAATATCAATCAATTGGTAAACTATACACTCAACCGTAAGAGACTAAGAAAACAATTTATGGCCGAGTCACTCGATAGAGAAATACCTCAATAGCTCACTCTCTCAATCAATCACTCTACTGATCTTTCAGTCTTTGAAATCAGGTTAAAACTCTGTAGAAAATCGAAGAAGACATAATGTTAGAAAATAGAAATCAATCGAACATTATTAAGATTTAAGAGATTAAAACTGAACTAAAAGAAAAAAAAGTACCTCTCATAAGATCATCTTGCAACTTAATTTCAGAAAGAAGTTGTTGAATGGTTGAGACTCCTTTGTCATTGATATGAATCTCACATTTCAGCCACTGTTCAGTACACATCAACACTTCGATCATATAATGTGTCAAACAACTTCTGCTTGGATCCAAAACTCTACCACTTGTACTAAAAGCAGATTCTGATGCTACTGAAGACACTTGCATTGCAAGTATATCCTTAGCTATCAATGATAGAACTGGATACTTCCCACTGTTGACCCTCCACCATGATAACAAATCATACTCTAAACCTTTTAGAATATTTGAAGTCTCCATATCCTCTTTCAAATACACTTCCAACTCATTAGAAGAAGTATGAATCCCCGTTTCTTTCACCATATCATCGAAGATCTCAGCCATATCCTCATATCCAACAGGAGCTCGTCTTTCATTCATATCAGTATCAAACTGATCTTGAGCCGCAGACCATGAATGAGAAGATGACCCTTCACTACTTTTATTCAACAAACTGGCTCTGGTATACTCATCATACAAATCTTTCAAGATATTCTTCACTGAATCAGACAGATGAGTAGACTCTACACTACTTTTACCGTAAAGCTTATCAAAACATAGCTCAAGAAACTTCATTTTCTTCCTTGGGTCAAACACACTTGCTACCATCACAATTGTGTTCATCTCAACCTTATCACCAAATGGACTCCAATACTTCTCCAGCTTTGCGAACATGGATGTCGCTTTCTTATGCATGTCATCATCATCTCCTGTTGTGCCTAAAATGGTAATGTTTCTCATAACAGAAACTATCTCATTATAGAGTTTATGAGCAGCAACAGTTGTAGAAGCTGAAAGAACCAATGTCGACTTATAAAAGATGCCAAGAATTTGAGCAAACCTCTCAACTGAATCCAAATCTGATTTTAATGATGGCCCAACTCTTTTATGTCCATCCACTTTCTCCTGAAAGTAGTCATTGTAAGGTTTATCTTCAGCCTCCATCCTCTCAAATGCAACTCTGAATTTTAGAGCTTGTTCTATCATGAGATAGGTAGAATTCCATCTGGTCTTCACATCTAAAGGCAGGCTACCCCTTCTAAGTTTTCCCGATTCCACCCGAAAATCAAAGGCCTTGAGCCTATTCGATGTAGATCTTGCATAGTGTATTCCATTGCGAACAGTCTCCACGCTGCTACTGATATCACGCAATCCTTCCTTTACAACCAGATTCAGTATGTGAGTAGCACATCTCAAATGCAAATATTCACCTTTCAGTATCAATGCATCACTTCCATACTTATCCAGAAATGTTGTCTTGAACTTAGTCATAGCTGAAGTGTTAGCTGTAGCGTTGTCAACAATGATGCAAAATATTCTCTGTATGCCCCACTCTTCCAAACAGTCCATAAGACAGTTACTAATTGTTCCACCCTTATGATCAGAAACATTCTTAAATCCTATGATCATCTTCCTTAATCTCCACATATCATCAACAAAATAAGCTGTTATTACCATATAACTAGCTCCAGTAGTGGGAGCAACCCATATATCTGTAGTCAAAGACAATCTCTGTTTGTTGTGCTCAAGAATTTTTTTCATCAATGCCTTCTTCTTCACATAAGTCTCGACAATATCTCTTGTAGCCGTTCTCCTAGAATGCGGTTTATACAGCTGAACTTTAGAACAGAAATGCCTCCAAGCTAAGCACTCAACGAAAGCTAGTGGTAACTCAGCTAGAACCAACATCTCATTAGTAGCTTCTCTAAACACTGCCTCACTGACCTTACTCACTCTAATATTACCACCAACACCATCAAGAGTTAAAACAGATTGAACATTATCTTTATTAGCACTTAGCCATACCTTATATGTCTTGCATGTCTTCTCAACATGTTTCCTTAGTGTAGAAGTTCCGGACTTGGTTGCACAACCCAATTCTCTTCCACAATAATTGCAACTACACATGTCTTTCTTCTTTTGGACTATGGTGAAATGTTGCCAAACATACGACCTTTCCTTATTTTTTGCTTTACTAACTCCTTCAGCTTCTTTTCCTTTTTTTCTTACGAGTCTTACCAGAACTAGGTGTCTCAACCTCATCATATGTCCCCTCTAATTCATCATCGTCAGTTTCACTTTCAACCTCCATCGGATCATTGTCTGTCCCTGTTCGATTATCACAAGACGCCATCTACATCAAACATTCAAAAAAAACCCTTTGTTAGAACTTAGAACTCAAAACTAAGAAGACATAAACTCATAAACTAGAGTAATGACATGAGTTTACTAGATAAAACAACAAAGGGCAATGACATGAGCAATGACATGAGTTTACTAGATAAGACAGAAACTCAAGCATTACTACTCTCTATCTTATTTGTCTACAACTCTACAAAAAAAATAAAAAACACACGGTGATAATCAAGAACTGCTGCCGATCATGAGACCAATCCAAGTACATATACAGAACTCGACCAAATCGACCAAATCAAATTACATATACAGAACTACACCAGAATATTATCACAACCCCAGGTCCCCAACCCAGAACTCGACCAAATCGAAGTACAAAGACAGCTATAATCTTGAACTCGACCAATTACATATACAGAACTCGAGCAAATCGAACAAATCGAAGTACATATACAGAACTACATCAGAATATCACAACCCCAACCCAGAACTCGACCAAATCGAAGTACATATACAGCTATATGAACTCGACCAATCGAAGTACAAACTACAAAGTAAAGTAGTAAACCTTACCTCTGATTGGACTCTCGACAAAGCAGAAGGTGGAGGAGAAGGCACCCAGATCTTAGTTACGGTTTCCAGCTTTATGTTTTCAATATTATCTCGATGTTTCATATAAAGGATGGAAAAAAATTAAAAGAGAGAGTCGAGTATCGAGTATCGAAAAAGAAACTGAAAGGTCGATGGAATTGAATGGTAGAACCCTAAATCCCCTTTCTCTCTTAATTAAAATTTTCGGGTTTTCGGTTTAACCGTTCGGGTATCGGGTAAAACCCAAAACCGAACCGATACCCATGGGTCTACACATACAGGACCCAATCGGGTAAATGACAAAATCCGAATCCGAAATTCTCGGTTTTTTTCAGGTCGGTTCCGGTTCGGGTCCTCTGGATCCGGATTTTTTGCCCAGGGCTACATCTCACTAAAGAGACAAACTAGTTTGAGCGTGATACGTAGGTAGAGTTTTCCGGGAAACAACGAGGGCCAACAGTTATCATTAATCCCGTTAAGCGTTTTACAACAAGCATGTCTCATGCCATGAAACTTTCCTTTGAACATCCCACCAATTGCTTCAAAACAACCTTCCACGCTCTTGATCGCCCCGATACATTCTATGGGATGTAACCCTTTTGGATCTACTTCTACTTCTTTCGTCAACACCATCGCCTTGTTTTCTTCGTTGTTTGAATCTGATATTTCACTAGCCAATGAAGACATGACTATCAAACCAAAGAAGATAGTGGCAAAAAGAATAGAGTTTTTTTGAGCCATTTCTGAGAAAAGAAAAGAATAGAAAAAAATGTATATATGTTTAGAATGACTCTTCTTTGTGAACTTGTGTTTACAATGATCTCAAAGAGGGTTAATTTATACTAGTTGAGTGTGAGCCTGAGAGGTATAACGAGCCCTTGATTTTAGGAGTATTAATGTCTGCAACAATTGTGAAGTCTGATTTAATTTGGACTGTTTGTGGTCTGTATCTCCATAATTAAAATTTAAAAAATCATTTTAGTCAGAGGTTAATCTCTACTTTACTTATTTCATTCTCTCTCGAATCATAAAATTATGCAATTTTGGATCTCGTGAGAGTGCATCTAATAAATGGTCATCAAATCCCTTGCAAATAACAATATCGAATAACATGATTTAAGCTTAGTAATTTGTCTAATTGATATGATAGGATTATGTTGTAAAGTGCATATGGACATATGGTGTCATTGTGGGTATATAATAGCCAAACTTACCAAACATGGTATTTTCTTGGAGGTGGTAACACCAACAGTAAATTCAAAAACACTCTGTTTTAGCCTTTCAAATGGTTTTATAATTATTCTGATTGCAGGTATACAATGTTATAAAATTTTATCCGTTGGTAATCAAAAGTATTATTAGCTTTTAAATTTGTTTTAATGTATTATTAGAAGAAGAAAAATAGAAACTAATAGTGTTGATTCCAAGTAATAGTGTTGGCCATGTGTAGAATCTTGTCGAACCAAATTATGTAAAAAGAAAAAGGAACATTTTCTATGATAAGGTTATTTTGGTTTAAATCTAGGCTCGTTGTGAGTTTAGTTAAGGGTAGAAATTTATCTTTAAGATTTCATGTAATAGAACAGAACGGTGAATTAAGAAGATTGTACTTGATTTACGCGTTTGTGAATAGATCGTATTTGCTTTCTTGTTCTAGCTGAATTAAAATCTGGACGTTGTCTTGGGGAGTAGAAAAAATCAAACCTCGTTAACAAAGCTTTTGTGTTATTTACGTTATGCACTTTATTATTGCCTCATCCACCTTTACATCTTACCCAATCTTCTCAAAGTGGTCCAGCAGCAAGCATTAGGTACATTGTTTATGAAGCTATGAAGAAAAATATGGCTCTTGATTAGCCCAATACGGTCGTGAAATTTTTCTCCGGTTTAGTTTATTCTTTGTTTTTTTGTTCCCAAGGGGTCACTCACTCTCTAGGTTATTATGTGAGATAACAAAAACAAGACGAGAGATTGTATCATGTCTGCTCGTTGATGTGTTCAAGATTAACTCACATCCCCAAAACGGATTTTGAATGAATGCACATCTCTCTCATTAATATTAACCAATTACACAATTTGACCGATAATAAGAGAGACGAGTATTGTTTAAATAGTTGGTAAAATTATGTAAGTTGACTTTGTAATACAGAAATAATTAGATATTTAGATAATAGTTTCATTTGAAGAGTTGTAAAGTGGTCGGTTGGGGTTCCGGCCTCCAAAGGATCAATACTTGAACTGTACTCAGAAATTTGCTGCAACAAAACATAGAGTCAAGGCACATGAAACTGGGATTATATATAAAAAAAAAAAAAAAAAATTTGAGA
>NC_025702.1:15105642-15112241 GCF_000633955.1 Camelina sativa
GAGATGGATCATACTCCAAGGGATGTCTCCGGCCATTCTCCAATATTCATCGTTGTCTGTATACGTCAACGTATAGTGATTTCTACATACACAGCTATTTCCGTCGCCTACTTAGAAAAATTAAATTATGTATGTGGTTTGTACATTTAATACGTTTGTAGAACTGATCAAAGCAGTACACCACTAAAACAAATCATTAGACTACAAAACAACACACTAACACAAATAATTAGACTACATATTTTCTTTTACTTGTGTATTTGTATATCGTTGCAAAGAAAATATGCATATGAACTAAGTACTTGTTTTTTCTTGTATAGTTTTGATGATAGCTTTCGAGAAACAAAATGTAAGATGATATATTTTATTTTTCTTCAACTAAAAACATTTTTTTTAAGTTACTTACAATTAACTGTCACTCCAAACATATTAGACAGATCATCTACGAGACACTTATTATAGTTCTCGAACGCGAAAATATCGACTTCCCCTACGACGCTTCCCTTATAATATACTTTGACGATGTGAGTAAAAGAAAATGAAGACTCCATTGATTGATGTCTTTACCTCAAAACCATATGTGATTCAAGTATTTATATTAGAACTAGGATCGTGCCCGCGCTACGGGAATATTTTTTCTACTGTTTTATTTTAATTATTTTGAGGACAATTTTGGTATAGTGTTGACTCTCACCACATACTTTAACTATATCTTCTTGTTGTAGCTTTCCCACAGCATTCATACTCTTACCTCTCATTATTTTTCTATTGCCAGAGATAATTCCAATATGTGAAGTCGTGTGGTTACCGTATCTCTTACTGGATTCAAAATGCGTCTCCGAAAAAATACAAAGCAACATTGTCATTTTGACTGATTACTTTGTTATTTCCATTGAACATCCAATATTCCAATTTTTCCTACTATCTCCGTTAAAGAATAACAAACTTCACCGTAGTTCTCACAATTAATCACAAGCAGAAATCAAATATTGGATGTTCTTACAATTTTTCGGTTTGTTAATTGAACGACAACCATTTCTTTACCTATTTTATCTTTATACGAATTGGACTATTTACTTGGCTTTTAATTATGAGTACAATTAGATTTCTACGTAATTGTATTTTACTATTAGCCTGTTGGGCTTGGACCGTTTTTTAAAAATGCTGCAAATTAAGTATAAAAGGTGACATAGAAAGAGAGATGAATATTATTGGATATCAAAGTTGAATTGTATTAATTCTTATAATTTGATTGGCTAGCTATTTTAACTGAAGTGTCAGCTCCATAATTCTCCAAAATGATGATGTGTCAACACGGGAAAGAAATGCATCCTACTTTTATTGTATTGATTTATCATTATTATGATTGTTCATTTAAATTTGTAAATTATCTACGTATTTTGTATTAATTCCAAATAAATATGTATAGTTATGTTTTTATTAACAATCTGCATCCTATTATCAAAATAGATGAAAACAATCTAAAAACAAAGTTATGTATTAAAACAAAAATCTAAGAAGAAATCTCAATTAGAAAGACAAGACTGCATTTTCTTAATTAAAAATATATTTAATTGATATTAATCAATGTCATTTGATAGATTTTCTTTAACATTTTTGATATAATCTTAATGTCCATGACTGAGAATTTAGAGAGTTTTAGATTGTAGCTTTTGAAGATAATTTTTTAGTTAATTTAAGTAAAATTTCTATACAAAATAATGAATAAACTCAGATTCATAAAATAATTAAATTAAAACAGGATCTCTAATTTTGATGGGAAAAAAACATTATCTCTAGTTTCTTTAAAATAAAATATGATAATGAATCAATGGTTAAAAGTACAGCTTATGGTTCTTTCTTATTTACCGGAGTTTTGATTCCAAGTAATTGTGTTTTTCTTTTTTTTTTTCAAAAGTAATAGTGTTGGTTATGTGTAGAATCTTGTCTATCCAAATTATGTAACATAAAAAAGAAAAAATTTGCTATAATAATATAAAGAAAATGTTAAATGACATATGTATATATCAAGAGTCGAAAACTAATAAAACGAAAAAGAAAAAAAAAAACAAAAGCTAGGGTTTTTACTTCTCCGAAGAACTTCTTTTTGAACTCGTCAGCTAGCTAGGGTTTTTTTCTTTCCATCCTTCATATCCAACGATTGGGCGATGAAAGCTCCAAGATTAGGAAGTGAAGAGGTTTCATATTCGGATAGGATTAGTCACTTACCTGACGATTTGCTTTTCCGAACATTCTCGTTTATTCCGGCAAGACATGCCATCTCGACAAGCTTATTGTCTAAACGATGGAAGCTTGTGTGGAAGATGATGCCAACACTTGATCTTGATGAATACTCTTTTCCCTACTGTGGCTCCCATCGATTTGACAAATTTTGTCGCATGTACTTGAAATCACATGAAGCTCAGGTTCTTAAGAGTTTGGATCTCAAACTTATGACACATCTCAATGGTATAGATAGTATGTTATCAAATATACAGTCCATTCTTCTTGAGATCACAATCAATTCTAATAGTGACAGTCACAGTCCTATTAGATTCTCACGGTGTCTTCATGTCTACCAAATACTGATCGTGATGAAACTCCAGAACAGTGTAGTTGTGGATGTTTTAACCCCGGTTTGTTTCCGGTCCTTGAAATGTTTGCACCTCACAAAGTGAAATACTCGTGCCGAGAATCCTTCACCACTCTTTTATCAGCTTGTCCTGTTCTTGAAGATCTAAATCTCTTCATCAAAAGAGACCGCTATGACTGTCTGGGCTCGTTTACCATATCGGTACCTTCTTTACAGAGATTATCTATATGTGAAGGGACATTCCTCCGTAGCACCATGTTTGAGATAAATACTCCTTCTTTGAAGTACTTAGAAATTTCGGGTCGTCTCTTTTGCTTTAAGTTTGTTGAGGATATGCCCATGTTAGCTGAGGCCCTTATTAAATCTTATGATTATGAATATAAGAATAAGAACCTCATGAGATTTCTTGTAAGTGTATGTGGGAAAGCTCAAGTTAAAGATGAAGTTCAGGAAACTGTACAAAATATGTCTGCACAAGCTTCTGTCTCGGCACAGGCGTCCGATGTATGCACAAGCGTCTGTCTGATAAAAGAGCATCAGAAGCCTGTTGATTTTGTTTGTATGTCTTGGTTTTGAAGATTTATGAAGATATACTTAAGGCATGTTTTGGGATATTACTTGGAGGTAAAGCACGAAGAAAAAGGAAGCTTGAAGATATTTAGAAGATTTAATGGAAAAAGGAAATATTCGTTTAACAAAGAATAAAGTTAAATGAAATATTTCCTCTTGATTTTAGGAAAGTTGTTAGCCTTGGGAGAGGCATGAAATCCCTTAAATATAGAGGGTCTAAGACTTAGAAACTTATCTCTTTAGAACGTGAAAAAGAGAGGAAAAACCTTGTAAGCCTTTTGGCATCTTTGGGGGAAAAAGGTGAGGGTTTGGAGGAAAAACCTTGTAAGCCTTGAGTCCTGGGTGTAGATCAGTGTTGTTGATCTTAGGGATCTCTTAGTGGGTTGGGAATAGATTGGGAACAAGTTAAGAAAATATCTTAGGTTTGTGTAAGTCCAATATTGAGCACTAACTGTAATTGTGCTCAAGAAGTATTACCAACAAAGTTTGAGGACATAGGCATTTGCTGAACCTCGTTAAAAATTGTGTGTCTCTTGTCTCTTCTACACTAACAAGTGGTATCAGAGCAGGCATCTGTGCAGAGTCTGACTCAACAAACGGGTGAAGATCTTGGGAAGAAGAACATGGAGGCACAATCGATGTTATTCATGGCAAAAGACTTATTGGTGTTAGATCCAGATTATTATGGGATGTGGAAGGTGTTGATGATGCATAGAATTAAAGGAATTCATGAAGATGCATGGACAGCAGTCGAACTTGGATGGGAGTCGCCGAAACAGACTGCTGTTGATTCTGACGGAAATCAGGTGGTTGTTCTAAAACCCAACACAGAGTGGTCAAAATCTGACAAAGCTTTGTCCAGATTGAATTCTCTGGCACTTTCAGCAATATTTGGTGGCGTTCGCAGGGATCAGTTCTCATTGATTCAAGGTTGTACCTCTGCTAAAGAGGCTTGGGAGATTCTGCAAACTATCTTTGAAGGTACAACAAGTGTGAAACGCATAAGGTTAGATATTCTTGCTTCTGAGTTTGAGAACCTAAGGATGTATGAGTTCGAGAACATTACTGCTTTTAGTGGTAGAATTTATGTTATTGCGAATGAAGCTAGATCTCTTGGAAAGAATTACAAAAACAGGAAGTTGGTCAAGAAATTGTGGAGGGGTTTAGCTCATAGATATCATCCTGTAAAAATTGCGATGGATGTTGCTCTTGATATAAACAATATGTCTTTTCAGGAGGTAACAAGTAGATTGCTAAACTATGAGTTGCAATACTTATCGTCTGATGTAGGTAAGAACACACAAGGAATTGATGTTTTCTCAGTCTAGTGAAGAGAATGCAATGGCTAATAAAATAGGAGAACTTAAGAGTTTTGTGGTGCATAAAGGACAAAAGAGTTTGAAGATCATAGGAGAACAAAAAAGGAATAAGGTTCAGTGTCATGGTTGTCAGGGCTTTGGTCATTTTAAATCAGATTGTCCTTCAGTGAGGAAGAAAGGGTTCAAGAGTCTGCATTCGCTAAAAAGGAAGAAAAACACACAAAAGCCTCAAACAAACAAGTCAAAGTTTGTTGCACTTTGTTGCTCAACGAAACTTGCTGCTGATAAGTTGGAACTGAAGTCTGATAATGGAACAATTTGTTGTACGGATCAGGACTCTGAGCCAGCAGAAGAAGAACTTAAATTGTTGTTGAATGATCAAATCAACACTCTGGGGAAAGATCTGATACAAAGGGAAAAGGAAAATCAGAGGCTTGTCACAGAGAATAATGATTTGTTAAGCAAAATTTCAAATCTAGAAGAAGATCTAGCTCTGGAGAAAGTAAAGTCTTGTGATTTAGATAAACGTTTAGAAGATCAGATAAGAAGCATCAATAAGTTGAGCAGAGGAACAAAGGATCTTGACAAGATTCTGACAACTGGTAGAACATGTAATGTCAGATGGGGTTTGGGTTACCATGGAAGTGATTCTGGTGCAACTACTCAGTTTGTTAAAGGAGAAACCTTGGCTTCAAAAGTTGTAGATTCAAGTCTCTGTATATCTCCGTCAAAGGTCCGAAACGTGTCTGTCAGCAAGGAGACTAGTTACAACTGGCTGAAATCTTGGCAAGCATTTGTACACAACAACTTTAAGAGAAGAGTGATTGGTTGTTGGTATTGTAGGAAATCTGGTCATATCAAAGCTCAGTGTTACAAGTTCTTGAATAGGGTAACACAAGTCATGAGAAGGAAGAAATTTTACAAAGAGTGTCAAAGATTCAATCAAATTTAGATCAAGAAGCATGATTTATATCGTCCTGAAGACTACACAAAGCATGCATCAAGGGACAAACATTTGTATTCTGACAGTGGCTACTCAAGGAATCAGGGAGGTGTTCAAAGCAAGAGACGACATCTAAGACATGTGCATGAAAAATTCCAAGATTCAGGCCAATGGAGAAAACGTTGGAGACCGAGATGTTGAGCCAAAGGATGTCGTCTCACATACCAGATAATAAGAAGAAAGACAATTGTCTGTTTGACGACTGATCAAAGTCTTGTGCTGATGGTTGATATTTCAGGATGCTTTGTCAAGGATGCTTTGTCAAGGTAAACTTGAGCTCTTAATGTTTTTTAATGAGTTTTACCACTCAAGCAGGGGGAGATGGTGTAAGAAGAATATGATTTTTGTTTATGGGGGATTTTCCAAGATGTTTTTTTATTATGGGGGAGTCTTCAAGAGGTTGTGCTATGGATTTCCAAGAATCATGAAGTGTTGTGCTTGAGTTATAAAACTCAGTAAAAAAGGGGGAGAATATAAGTGTATGTGGGCAAGCTCAAGTTGAAGATGAAGTTCAGGAAGATGTACAAAATATGTCTGCACAAGCTTCTGTCTCGGCACAGGCGTCTGATGTATGCACAAGCGTCTGTCTGATAAAAGAGCATCAGAGGCCTGTTGATTTTGTTTGTATGTCTTGGTTTTGAAGATTTATGAAGATATACTTAAGACACGTTTTGGGATATTACTTGGAGGTAAAGCACGAAGNAAGGTAAAACACGAAAAAAAGGAAGCTTGAAGATATTTAGAAGATTTAATGGAAAAAGGAAATATTCGTATAACAAAGAATAAAGTTAAATGGAATATTTCCTCTTGATTTTAGGAAAGTTGTTAGCTTTGTGAGAGGCATGAAATCCCTTAAATATAGAGGGTCTAAGACTTAGAAACTTATCTCTTTAAAACGTGAAAAAGAGAGGAAAAACCTTGTAAGCCTTTTGGCATCTTTGGGGGAAAAAGGTGAGGGTTTTTGTTTCTAAGTGAGAGTCCTGGGTATAGATCAGTGTTGTTGATCTTAGAGATCTCTTAGTGGATTGGGAATAGATTGGGAACAAGCTAAGAAAAGATCTTAGGTTTGTGTAAGTCCAATATTGAGCACTAACTGTAATTGTGCTCAAGAAGT
>NC_025702.1:15112635-15112808 GCF_000633955.1 Camelina sativa
CTTAGGTTTGTGTAAGTCCAATATTAAGCACTAACTAATTATGCTCAATAAGTATTACCAACAAAGTTTGATGATATAGGTATTTGGTGAACCTCGTTAAAAATTGTATGTCTGTTGTCTCTTCTGCACTAACATTTTAGCTCTCTTGAACGTCTTTCAATACACTCTTTCTC
>NC_025702.1:15112813-15117985 GCF_000633955.1 Camelina sativa
AACTCATTACCTTTTTTTTTTATTATTGTATCATTCTTCACGCAATGACTTAGTTTTTTGAAGATGATATTGTACTTCAGGGCATGCAGGTTCTGGATCTTACCGATAGTATCTTCCACCGTCTTTTTCATCTCGAGCTGTATTTGCACAACGGACTTCAGGGGAATCTAATTCTGAGTTTTCTCAAAATTTCTCCTAATCTAAAAGCTCTCAAACTCAACATGGTAAATCAGAATGTTACGGTTTTACATTAAACGGCTCTCATTTGTTTGTTCTATACCTAACTTTAGATTGTCTTAATTGTTTCCACAGAAACCTTCAAAATCTCTCAATGATCAACAGACAGTACCTGTTAGTAAACCGGATACTGTTCCTGAGTGCTTGACCTTCCATCTTGAAACTCTTGAGTGGCGAGGCTATGTAGGAAGATTGGAAGATAAAGAAATAGCTGAATACATTTTGGGAAACGCTTGTTGTCTAAACATGTCTAAGATCTCTCGGTTTTTCCTCTCTGATCACTATCGCCATCGCAACGGCCTGAAGAAGGACCGGAGGATCGTGAAGGAGTTAAAATCTATATATAAGGCTTCAACTTCATGTCAACTTGTAATTCAGCGCCAGCATAATCCGTAGAATGTTTGTTTCAAGTTTCAATTCTCCAGATTTTAATCTTATTGATGTGAATTTTATAGTTCCAATGATAGTTTTACATGAATTTGAATCATTATTAGACTAAAAACTGTTCGTATATAAGCCTTTTGAACTTTGTTTAACTCTGTATCTGAAACAGAGCATGCGACTTAAACTGAGAAATTAACTGTGATAGATGTGTTTGTTAGTACACGACGTACCTTGTTTATCAAGTTTCGTTAGTTAAGTCCATTCAAAGAAACAGAGTCATTTTATTTTATTTTGGATTCAGGAATGTATTTAGCTTAATAAAAAAATTGATTTTTTTCTTCTAAGATTTCGAGGTTTTTTAAAAAAAAAAATCTGTAATTAATCATGCCATTAGTTAGAAAAATAAAAAATCAATCAGATTTGTTTTGTTTGCAAATATTTTGAACGAAAAAGTGAGAAGAGGATTTGACGATAATATAC
The DNA here is from genome assembly GCF_000633955.1 of Camelina sativa. Lineage (NCBI taxonomy): Eukaryota > Viridiplantae > Streptophyta > Magnoliopsida > Brassicales > Brassicaceae > Camelina > Camelina sativa. Next base: position 15,113,915 of record NC_025702.1, read on the forward strand.
TATTATCTAGCATACGAAAATACTCTTCTTAATTATTAACACTAATCAAAATTTAATTTTTGTGTAGAGATATTATCAGGTTTGATTAGGATAAATCCTCACTTATATTTAGACTTATCTTGTATCTAATTGTACCATTAACAATTTGTATAATCGATTATCCTTATATAATTAAACCTCTTCATACACAACAATTCATGTCTTCATACAAAACAATACACAACATAACCGTTCTCTATTTCATTTTGATTCACGAGCTAGCTAGTTCTAAGGTTTTATCTGAGAGATCATTGTTCTAGGCGAATTAAGGATTATAATGGGATCGTCGTTTGTTTATCTTCCTATATTTGATGGAAACAACTACGAGTACTGGAGTGCGCAAATGAAAACGTTTCTCAAAATTTTTGATTTATGGGATGTGGTGGAGATGGGAATCCATCAGCCAGAACCGGTGCAGGTAACTCCATCGACATCTCATGAATTCGAAGGAGTGAGTTATGATTCGTTTGCATATGATGCGGCCGCTGAAAACTATTCAATCTGGTGGAAACAATGGATGGAACGGAAAGATGCGAACGCGCTTTCTAAGATCCAGTCTGGAGTAAGCGTTGAGATTTTTCCATGGATAGCTTGTGCTAAATCATCAAAAGAAGCATGGGATCTTTTGATGGTGAGATCAGTAGGTGGTCCTATATTTCAAGCTAGAAAGCTTCTTGATCTCAAGAATGAGTACAAGAATATGACAATGAGCGATGCGGAAACAATTCTTGGATTCACTGAGAAACTAATGAAGCTTGTGTTTCGTATGAAGTCTTGTGGATGGAAGGTCGAAGATAAAGAAGTGGTGAAGAAGATTCTTTCCTCTTTGCCTCCCAGATTTGATAGAGTCTTGGCGGATGTTGCAGAAACACTTTCTGTTGGTGTCCTTATCGATTGCTTGCTTGTTCATGAATACAATATGAGACCTGATCAAGAGTCCTTGGAAGAATCGGTCATTCAGAATGTTAACGTGGAAGAAGGTTTTCAAGGAGAAGCTGAGATATTATACTCGTTGAATGAGATTACTCAAAACCAAGTGGGATTGATGGAGAGACAAAAAGAAGTGTTGTCGTTGGTGCAACAGAATCAAAAGATGATAATGGAGATGCAGAAACAGATGATGATGTTACTGAAGCAGAAAGAGCAGGTGTTATTGCACTCCGAACCTTATGATAATCAGGATGAGGAGATGACAAGAGTGATCGAATCTTTGAAGAAACATAACTTGAAGAAAGAGTAGTTGTAATGAGAAGATGACTTGTTTTAGTTTTGGTTTTGGTTTTAATTTTGGTTTTGGTTTTAGTTTTGGTTTTGGTATTGGTTGTGGTTTTTGCTTTGCTTGGTTTTCTGAAAGTGATTTATTATTGATCTATAATTTCTTCTTTGCATTAATTGTGGACTTATATTTTTGTCTCCTCTTAGAACAGAGGAAAACAGAGTAGGATCGATTTTGCACCGACACAAACTCAAGAATGTAGTATCTCCGGACTCCCGTTATTGCTGAAGCAATGAGCTTTCATGTAATATTATTTTACAAAATCCAGATCTTAAAAGTTCTTGACATTCTCAAGTTATAGTCCTCGTTTACTAAAGAAGCAAATTTTGTTTTGTTTTTTTGGGGCTGGGTCTCTTCTTATCTTGTTGAAATTAATTTGATCACTTTTTGAATATTTTCATGAAATATAGGAATATGGCTTTTAGGGTTTAGGGTTTTTAGTAGTTTATTTTTGTTTTTGGTATGAGAAGGTGTGTGTTGCTTATGAGTCTTCGTCTTCATTTGTGTCTCTTCACTAAAACCAAATATCATTGCGACTAGAATTAATTCTAGTCCAAAGAAATAACCTACCTCACTAAAACCAAATATCATTGGACTAGAATTAAGTAGCCGTATTATTCATATGATGATATGTAAACCCCCATCGTTGTTCTCATATGAATCAACATCAATAGTTTATTGATTAGTTGTGTGATAAAAATGACTCCCAGTCATATTCTCTTTAATTATGTATGTAGAAGAAGATAGAATCAACATTATTAGCTTCTTATTATATAGTATATCAACATGAATGTCCATCATATCATATTATATGTATGTGGGATAGAATCAACTTGAATAGATTATTATAGGATCAACATGAATCCCCATTAAATATCAACATTAATAGATTATTATATGATCAATATGAATCCTCATCATTGTTCTCCAATACTTTGCTGTGCATACCGAACTTACCAACAGAATCTCCATATTGCTATTTTACCAATGCTAACCATAAACAATAAATATAGTTAAATGCATGTTGGGTAGTGCTTTGTCTACTACTTTTAATTACAATATTTGAGCAAATCAGGCAATCCAAATAGAAATATGTACATATGACTCTTCCGTCCAACTAATATATATATATATATATATACTAGAATTTGTATCCGCGCACGCACACGCGGGATTTTAATTTAAAATATTTTTTATCAATAGAAATTGTTGAGCTTAAATATAATCATTTCAATTTTTGAGTATAAATCTATATAAATACTAAATTTACTTTACTCAGTTATATACAACATATATATTTTTAAAGATAATATTTATTTGTTATATCTATTTGCGATTTTACGTGGGGTTTTAGTTAATTTTTTTATCAATAAGAATCATTGAATATGAATATAATTTGAAGATTAAAAGATAAATATATATAAATGTCGTACTTATTTTACTAATATATATACAACATATATTGTCTAGTGTCGCAATAATATTGTCGACAATCTTACCTTTAAAAGAGTTTATTTCATATTTATAATTTTAAAAGTTCTAACGTTAATATCGATCGTTGACCTAATTATAGAGACCATTTAAACATATCGATATCCTACATTAAATGCGAATATACAAAGTTTCATGAACAATTTTAGTGCTATGTCGCTACAATGAGGTTGTCCAAATGCATTATCTGTCATAATAAAATTTCTGACTAAGTCAAGAATGCTTAAATGATGAAATGTTTAAACCCTACAATGAATCCAAGTTACATATTTTTCTAAAATTTCATATGTTATTTGCAGATGTTAATTTTGTGATGCCCCAGCTTTGTCTTCTCATAAAAATCATAGTGTACTTTAAATATGTTGTTTTTGCCAATGTTTTGGGTTAAAAGCATTTGATAATATATATATATATATATATATATTATATTTGTTATATATGTTTTATATCATGTTACAAAATTGTAGTTTCAGTTGATAATATACCTTACACAAATCACATGCCACTTTTTGTAACGGCTTACATATTATTTTTTCTATATTTCCTAACCATTGATTCTGTTTTGTTAGATAGATTATTTTTTCAAAATTCTTTTTCATATTTTTCCCAAAAAAAAACATATGTCTTTGTTTTAGATCAAAACTTTTAAGTTAAGTTAAGTTAAGTAATTAATCTTTTCTTTCTCATAAGTAAAATTTAATAATAAATCTTTATGGTATATGTTTCTTAGAAACTAATGTTTCACTTCAATTTTATTTTCATGTTTAGATTTTTATAAATACAATTACATAACTTGTGTTTTTACTCCACACCATCCATTAACATCTTATTTACATTCTAAAACTCATTAACCCATTCTAAATTTTGGAATATAATCATTTTTTGGTTACTAAAACAAATTTATAGTATTATGTTTACTATTTTAAAATTTTTATTTATTTCACTTAATTCATTTTTAGATAGTTATTATTTTAATTATTTACTAAAAAATTATATTATTGTTTATACTATTTTAAAATTTAATTAATTTTAGTTAATTCGTTTTTTATTTATTTTTTACTATTATTAATTATAAATAATAAATATGCAATGAATGAATATTAAAAAGAATATTTTTTATTTAAAAAAAATATTGATTAGATGGATGTTGATGTGGAGAAAAGAGAAGTGTGCAAAGTTAACTTTATATATATAAATATATTCATGAAAGTATTGTAAGATCCAAATTATTTTCTATCAAACGATAACGATAAATAAGTGAGACT